>NC_092465.1:13330659-13445551 GCF_047495875.1 Pithys albifrons albifrons | reverse complement strand
GGTATGTCTTTGCACGCCCTACCAGATCCTAAAATGACTGTACTCATCTGTGAATGGTTTTAGGATTTTTGGGAACTGAACTAAGTTACCCAAATTCTTGATCTCTTCCCAGCATAAGCCATTCTCCATGGTCTATAGGCATGGTAGAAACATTAATAATGTGAATGATTTGTCCTTCACAAGCACAAAAAATCTCCAGAAACTTTTCATAAGATTTGATAGCTGTCCATCAAAAATTAACTAAATATTAGCACTTGCTCAATCAGAGGTGAAGTCAGTGGCTGAAAGACACACACCTGACATATGTTTGATCATGGAGGGTAATTTTGCCAACACTTCATCCTAATTCACCTGCAGGTACAGATTCAGAGGCTGAGGAATACATTGTGTTCAGGTACCTCAGTGTGCAGCTGCAGTGCAAGCTGCAGGTTGAGCTCTGGGGGAGAGGAGCCCTAGGAAAGAGACCCCAAAGTGCTGACCCTTTGCAGAACAAAAGGCACAGGGATCTGTGGCCCAGCCAGGGGACCAGACACTCAGAGTCATAGCTGGAGGTGAAGACCCTCAGACTTCCCTGGGGAATAAAAGCCCTTAGTTTCCTTGGCTCAGGGCCCCTCTTCTGAGGCACCAACTTGACCAGTTATTTTATTAATTTGTTATTCAGTTATTGCACCCCAAATAAGTTATTTTAAGGATTTGGATGTCTGAGACTTTGCTGTGGGAAACTTGGGGTTGAACCAGTAAGGAAAGCTGGTCTGACTGTATGAGTGGTAGGTGTGCAGCTGCAAAGGGTCTTCTGACCCAGCTCAGGTGATGCAAGAATGACTACCAGGGCAACTCCTGGATGACCAAACAGGGAAGTCTCCTTAACACATAGCCAGTCTAAGGATGAGCCACTGGAGCCACACAGACCTTGGAGGAAACCACAGGGCATTTTGCATTTCAAGGTGTGCTAATATTACTCCTACATTGGTTCTGACTCCATTCCCAAAGCCAAGCAATAGTTGTAAAGATGGCATCATGTTTTTGTGGAACCGTTTTGATTTTCTCAAGTTTGTGAGAGAACACAGACTCAGCTTTATTTCAAAACTGGAGCTGCAGACCAGACTCCTTGGCAGACATATTCTCTTTGGGAAGTTTTTCTAGTTTCCTGCCAGATCACCTTTCAGCTTCCCAGCAGGGCACTCACTAAATTGCTTCAGGGTTGGCAATCCCATGAGTTCCAGGAATCAAAGCCCACCATGCAGACTGTTTCAAACCACCATTTCTGTTCTCTTTCCCAGAATATTATGGTGTTAGGTCTCTACTCCAAGAAGAAGGAGAACATACCTTTAAATTAACTCTCTTTTTCATCAAGTGCAATGACCTCAATCTGTCTATGTCTACTCTAAGTGTGCTAGACACTGATGATGGTAACAAGTTTGAGATGAAGGAAGAAAAACTTTCTAGCTTAAGACCATTTCTTGGCTTTGCCCTTCACTAAGATAAAACTAAGCCAGGATGTGTGAATTGCCTTTGAAAAATTCCAGAACAGAATATTATTCAATACATTTTTCCCAATGGAAAGAGGATTAGAGAACAAGCATATGATACGTTAGACATGCTGCTTAACAGATCACTGACATCCAGAATAAGGAATAGAATAGAATAGAATAGAATAGAATAGAATAGAATAGAATAGAATAGAATAGAATAGAATAGAATAGAATAGAATCAAGGCAAAAAAGAACCTTGACCTCTTCAAAGTAATCTTGAACAAAATAAGACATCAAATAGTAAAAACTGAATTAGGAGCGAAACTTGGGTGGTAGCTTCCACTCTGCAGAAATGTTTTATTCTGCATGTAGCATTGTATCTTCATGGTGCTGTTTACATGAAAATTAGTTTAAATAGCAGCCTGAGGCCCTGGAGAAGTCTCTGAACAAGTAATCTGGATTTTAATAATGCTGTTGTATTTCTTCACCATATTATTGCAAATTTGTATAATGAGAAGTTTTCCTCTAAGGAAATGGCCAAGATAGTATACTTGAGGGAAGCTCTTTAACTGCTATTAAACTGTGGTTATTATAAGTTTTTAATAACAAGTTGGAAGAAGGCCTTACCAGCAAGGGTCAGCTGGGAATCATAAATCAGGCTTCAGATTTTATATCCACCCATAATGAGTACAGTCAGAGGACATCTGGTCACACAGATTCGAAAGCAGTGTGTTTCAGTGAAGTTTGGATTCATCCTGGTATGTCCTTGTAACCCCCTTTTCTTCTGCTAAATGCAGGAATAAATTAAAAAGAGGATTTTGATCTGGATATAAGATCCAATAAGATCTTCTGTTGAGAAAGAATTTCTGTCTATAGGAAGATAGAATGAAAGAAAGACGTAAAACACTGAAAATATTTTGCTTAAGTATACAAATTTGCTACAGATTTTCTCCACACGGAAGCAGAGTACTTTAAAATATCTCCATCCTTCCGTATTTTCAGTGAAATTTTTTGTCCTGGTGGGTATTTTTATTTATTTATCTTAATGGCTGACTGATCTAAGTATTACTGTGAATAGGAGACCATAATAGTAATTCCAAAGCTTTCTCACTGTATGTTGTTTGTGTAGGGAAGTACATTTCATTTCACACAACATTTGCAACTCCATGCTATAATTCTAGGAAGTCAGAAAGCTTTTAAAATTTAATGAACAAAAATTTTATGTTTTTACAACATCCAAAATTGGGATATACCAAGGAGTTGCATGCAGGATATTGTCTCTTGACACTGGTTTCATTTTCTTTCCACTACACCAATAAGAATTCATCTACTCTGAAGTTAATTAAGCTGAATAGGAAAAAGACATTTATGTGAATCATCTCCAATGTCCAAATCCATTTGTGCAGATATTTTTTTCTCTAAGATGCTCCCAGCTACTATATTTTATAAACAAATTGCATGTAGAAGTTGCAATTTTCTTACCTCTTTAGAGAACGATCCTTTAAAGGAGCTCTGAAATATCTCTGTATCATAGAGAATAAATTTTCAGTCTCACTGAAGAACACTTTTCCATGTGCTGCTTTGCCTGGCAGCATTGCACTCTGAGCACATTTATGCTGGGTTATTACACAGTTGTAAACTAGATAATTTATCCTATCATACTTTGTGTCCATATGCAACATCTTTTTTAATAATTTACCATCTTTGGGCACAGTAATTAGTCTTATTTGGAACAAACACGCTTCAGTATGCTGCCGTAACTAAAAAGACGCCAGAAATGGACTGCAAAAGCAATATATTGGTGAAATGCCACTTCTTTAAGCCTGACATTTTCTTTTCAGAACACCACAGACTGGGCAAACATTTGTGGAGTCCATCTTGGAACTTCTGTAGTCATAAATGGTGAAGAAATCTCAAGGGCACCCATATTCATGTGGCACAGTGCCAGGCAGCACATCTGGAGACATGTACATGCACAGGGAGACAAGAGATGATACTCAGAGATACCTGGTCTCAGTTTTTAGGAGGTAATTTTTAGGAAACACACGTAGCAGGGCACAGGGTGCTGGATGACTACTGCTAGGGAGATAGGCTGGCAGGGATCTCAGGTCCTTGCCTTACAACAAGTGCCTCTGGGAAAATCCCTCCTTCCCCAGCTGTCGAACACAGCTAAGACTGACCTCCATTACAAAGCACTTGAAGATCAATCGATGAGTAATGCTACAGAAGAGACTCATCTTCTCATTCACAAGTGAGAACAAATCACTTGGTTTTCAGAGTTTTAGAAGATCCACATGGAGAGCAATAAATCATCCCAGACTTAAAACCTGGAATCCAAGTTGTCTTGCAGAAACAGCCACGTGTTGTAACTTTTCAGTGTGGTGGAATGAATTGTGGTCAATGCACTCACTTCATTATGCAATTCCTGGGTTTTGAGTTTGCAATGGCAGGGAGAGGAGGAGGGAAGCACCAAGGGACAAAGTGTTTTCATTCTGCTTTTCTGTTAATGACAGTCCCGACAACTGCCTTGATACCCCTGCTAGTGACAAGGATTCTTTGTATGGAAAGTGAAGTTAAAATGTCCTGCCTGACAGGATTGCCAGAAATCCAATGAGAAGTTCAGCTGTTGTCATTATCTGTGACTGTGGGCCTGTTTCTGGCTGAGCACTTGAATACCATCCTTTCTTTGCTGAAGAAATGCCGGAGAGTTGGCACATACTCCCAAAAGTTCCTTGCAGGCATTATCCCCAGCCCTGCTGCAAAGCACCAGGACACCTCTGTGCCCATCCCATCTGTGTCCTTGAGGATGCAGTCAGCTTTTCACCTCTGATGTGGAAAAAATTATTTTCTTTTCTTTATTTTCTACTGAGATTATTGGAATCATGCTCAGGGTTTCAAAATGCTATGTCAGTCATTGAGGTAACTAATTAGCATTCTCATCTCTGAGGAAATTATCTGGGGTTTTTTATGCTCTGCCTCTTTGCAGCAATAGTACTATATTTGAAATCAAATACATTGCTCAGAATAAACTATAGGAGAGGAAGGGCACCTGATTTTGAGTTATAAAAACACAAGATTAGTGGAAATGCAATGCTTTCAGCACACACACTGTTCTGACATGTCAAATATGATTTACCCTTAATCAAATGTTCCTGTTAAATATAGCTAAAAATTGTTCTACATAATTTGAAATATTCCAACTCTGATGTAAGAATATCACTTTAGATTATTAATATTTTAAGTATACATGATCATTGATTACAACTTTATGGTAGAATATTGGCATTTAAAAACTTCTCAAAGGTAAAAGAGAACATATAAGAAAATCCTCTGTCAAATTATAACTATTTAGAGTTAACAAAATTCAAATGAAAAAGGTAAATGAAACATTTTGGGTTGGTTCAATTATTAAAGAGAAAAATATGATTATTTTGTCAAGTTGGCATGTTTCAATGAGCCAAGCAACTTTTTCCTGAACAACTTATAGCTTCCCAATTTATACAGTCCACTCTTCTGGATTGCCTTTTCCTTTGGTTTCATTTGCCAAATTATTTTGAAATTAAAGATAGATAGATAGATAGATAGATAGATAGATAGATAGATAGATAGATAGATAGATAGATAGATAACAAAGAACAAAACCAAAACAAACACATTGTAACTGTGCTGTGCAGGTTTTCATTGCCTTCTATAGACGCAGAGCCCTGTACATGTTAATTATCTGTAAACCAAACTAGTTCTCATTCAGGCGCAGTCAAACCACTCAGATGCACTGTTCTTCATAGAAGCAGCTTCACTGCCTCCACAAGGAAGGCTTACATCCTGCTCCTGGGACAGCAAAGGAGCCCCACATCACTTGGTGTAGCTGACTTTTGCCACCTCCTCCCTCAGGTTTGTTCGAAGCAGAGGCAGAGCACTGAAGAGACTGAGAAATCTTCAGTTGAAATAACAGTCCTTTAGAAATCTTCTCTGATGGTCATGGATGTCAACAGTCCTGCGGTGACTGATTTATCTTGCTCTCAAAATAATTGCTACCACCTCTGCCCTAGCTAAGCAGAAAAAGAGATGATCAAAAAGAAGAGATTTGCTTTTTTCTGTTTGTTTGATTTCCTCAAAAAATAGCAAATTCAGCAAGTAGATTTGCATTGAATATCAACCTGTGACCACTTAAGTCCATTTCACTGGATGTGGGACAACAGAAGTGGCTTTGAGGGAGATCTAAGAGATTAGTGGTGACATTTTCAAAATTAAATATATCAACTTTTCATTCTAAACCATCCAGCTTTGTTTTGATATCTAATTCTGCTTTTAAAAGGTTAACTCTTCTTAAATGGGTGCTTAACACCCTTTGTTGTTGCTCTTTAAACTGCTTACTTAGCAGCTGCTCTAAAATTGGGGTGGCGGGGTGGCGGGAGGGGAGGGACGGGAAAGAAAAAGCAGAACAAAGTATTTTACTTTCTCCAGAATTAAATGCATATTTTTGTTACAGGCATAATGGCATCTTTTCACTCACTTTCATTAAATAGCGTAGAAATATCTATTATTTTCACATCTCTTTGGATACTGCTGTTCTCCCTTTGCAGTGGAGTTCAGCTCACCCTAGGGCCACAAGCTCTTTGATGTTACTGGTGGTCCTCTATTGCAAGAAAAGAAGATCTGATCCAGCATTAATGCTGCCCTTCTGTTGAAGAAGCCATAGAATACATACACCTTTATGCATTTTGCAAAGGATGTTTGTTTCTTTTCTCCTGAAAGTATAACACTTTAAATTCTGTGGTTCGTTTATTCTAATGTCCTTTAGGCAGCACTAGTTCCTTACAGACAATTTAAAATTCTTTCACACTCCAGAAATACCAAAGGCAGTAGCAAGTTAGATAAGTCATTCTTAGAGTTATTAGTTGATAATGATGATAGCTTCAGTTCATCTGAAAAATTATTGCTCATAAAATTACTGTATCATAAGCAAACTGCACCTTTTACTGATTTGTTTATCCTTGCAACACTTTCAGTTTGGATAACACTATTTTTTTATTAATATTGCTATTATTTATTCCCCCCGTCAGTTCCATAAGACACCTCATAAACTACATCTTACACTTGCCTGCATTAAGAGGATTACTAACTTCCAATGCAGCTGAATTTGGATCTCTCCAGGAGTGAGAGGAAGCAAAAAAGAAACCCTAGAATTCCAGTTTGGATGTGTTTGGATATTTCTCATAGCCGAGTGGGAAATATGTGAGGAACAAAGTTTTAAAAACCCAGTCATCATCACACAGCAAAACTACTTTAGACTGCATTTCCTGGGGAGGGGATAGAAAAGTCACAGAGAATTTACATATTTTTTAAATTAAGGGGGGAAAAACATCATCACATACTCCATCAAACCAATCTTCAGAACTTCAGTGATTGCACTCCTGGGGAATATCTGCAGTGCTGATACACAAGTATATCTGTGGACACTCAGAGACCAGGTACGTGTTAAACTCTGTGTGGAAACTTGAGCTGAGACCCTGCAAATCGACTTTGTACCCGAAATTAGTCAGCTATGGACTGTATGATTGTGCCCTTACTACAAAATGCTGCTACTCAGTTGCTGTT
The DNA here is from genome assembly GCF_047495875.1 of Pithys albifrons albifrons. Lineage (NCBI taxonomy): Eukaryota > Metazoa > Chordata > Aves > Passeriformes > Thamnophilidae > Pithys > Pithys albifrons. Next base: position 13,438,481 of record NC_092465.1, on the reverse strand, counting down.
GGACTGGACAAGGCACTGGTGCCGATGCTGCAGGTGCTGTGCATCAGGGCAGTAGCAACCCACTCCTGAACATATGGACACAGTGAGGAGCACTGACTCTGCACTGTATTTCTAACCCTCCTCTTTCTTCATCCCCATGACAGAAGACAGGCTCTTCTTTCCTTCACCATTTAGCTGTGGTGAGAAGGTGAAATCCTCAGCTCTTGCACATACAGAATAGTTCTTGGGTCAGGTCACAAGCACCTGACATAGGGTTTGGCCACCTATGTCCTGTCTTGTCAGGGGAAAGAACAGCAGCAGTGATGACCATTTAGTAGAATTACATTATTTTTAACTGAATAAGAAACATATATGCATATTTCAAACCCTCTGATTTTAATCTTGCCCACAAGCTGAGTGCAAAAAGGTTTACCTGTTCAGTTACAGGAGTACAGTGGACTTTTTTTCTGAAAAAAGATCTTGGGTAAATTCCCAGAGAATGTCTTCTTGGTCTGTTCTAAAACCTTCTCTATTCTTCACAGTACTCTTCAAGACCTTTATATGATAACTTGTGCAACTGAGCCAAGAGGTAATGTCTTCTTTGCACCACCAGCTGCCTTTGCACTTCTCAGGACATGGACAGGGGACTGTCTCTTTGGCAGTTCACTAATGTCCCAAGCATGAGCTGTGGTTTAGGAATAGAAAAGAAAGGTTTCATCTTAGTCAAAAGATCTTGCTACTTAGCGATGTACCCCAGGTCGTCTGAGCTATCAAAAACAATCAAATGAGTGCTCTTAAGATCTTTTATTGATTTTCAAGCTAACTCATTTTGCCTTAGATTTGTGGCAGGCTTAAGCATGCACATACACTCAGTTATGGACAGTTAACAACATCTGAGCCATCATCCTATGTATGCCTACATCCATTCAGCCTGAAAGGCTTGTCATCACTCATGCTGTATCTGCACATGGGAGACTAGGCTGTAATGGTCTGCTTTCCCCTTGATATAGTTCAGCCCAGAAATGTAACACATAAACTACATTTAGAGGCATGGATCAATATGCATTACTGTATGGCCCATCTCCGTCCCTGATGAGGTAAAAGGCTCAGCACGGTCAGGCAGCTGTAAATTCTCCACCATTGCATCTGGCAATAACAAAAGCACTGCAGTGAGGAGTTGAAGGCTGGACAGCTGATGAGATTCTCTATCACCTTTCTCACTGATATCACAGGGAAAATATCTTGCCCCAGCTCTGGGGACTCTCTTGCTGAAAGCCAGCCTAAAACACCACTTGCAATGTGGTCAGAAACTGCCATAAAAGCGGCACTAAAATGGGGAGATTCTTGCAAGTTGAGCACTGCCAGTAAGCTGCAGGGACTTGTTTTGCTTTGCAGTTTGTCTTTTCTATTGCTCTCCAGATTTTCTGTATCCTAGATTTTTTCAGGGCTGAGCCTTTTTTACTGGTCAGAAGCTAGTACATTCTTGCTGGAACTCTTTTGATACAAGAGGTGCTCAGATAAATACCATCATGTAATAACAAATAGTTCCAATTAAGTAAAAGCAGAGACTGTGTGGCTGTGCAGAAGAGGAGTACCTGAAGCTTCCAAGGACAGAATGCTATTAAAATCCTTTTGTTTCTATAGCAGCTCTGCTTTGCAAACAAACCAGGAACCCTTCAGGTTTTTCCAATACACAGAAATTAAAGTATCTGCCACACCTGTCATCTTTAATCTGTATCATTAAGTTGGTTACATGGAAATATCACTTTTTAGTGGTGATGAAACTGTTTATTTGGGACTGCACTAACCCCGGGAGAAAGCCAGCTAGATTTTCCACAGATAGCAGTGGCTAGCATGAGTAGATTATGAAAAAAAGTCTAAAATTGCCAAGTCCTCAGCGACTCCATTCAAATCGCACGGTTTAAAGAAAAAATGCACTATTTCAACGTCTGGCAATCAACAAGATTATATGGTAAGAGATGTTTCGTATAAACTGTGAAATATGTTTGGAAATAATCTCCTTCCCTTCCACCTGACACTTGTGCTGCATATTCAACACACTTGACAGCTTTAACTAATTTATCACCAAAGAGAAAGTCTGTGAAAGAGGGGGAAAACCGAAGTAAATAGCGATGACCTTGGTTGCTGAAGGGGATGAAGGAAACCTTTCTCTTCACCCCTTCCTGGACAAAGGCAGAAAACATACCTTCAGAAAGTTTGCTGATGATACAGACCTCAAGGGATTGTCTGATAAACCTGAAACATTTGACCAGAACAAGGGATCCACTGCAAGTGGTCAGGGCAAGATAGTGCTAGACAGAGTGGGTTTATGCCGTTGCAAACAACAGGCTCTAGCTTTACCAGTTTATAACTGTGATATAAATTAAAATGGTAAACTCCAAATATAGGAAAACATTTACTCAGTTTCGATGTTAATCAATAGGATAATTATGTTAATCGTAAGTTTCCACAAATCCTATGATGTTTTTGCCTCCAGGTGACTGGCATTTTGCTACCTCAGTGCTATTTCCTTCTCCAGCTTCTTGTGTCATAGCACATGACATTTAGAACAGCTGCATGAGACACATGAAGCTGGTTTTCAGACACTTTGTTATGTTTGAACTCCCAGCCTTGTATTAATTTCACTCTTCATGATTAAGTAGATACCCCTTATGAGAGAAAAATTAACTAAAGATATAATTGTTTTTCTTCATATGGTTATTCAGTTAAAATACTCAGTTTCTGCTTATTTAAACTTGAAAAGAAATGCATTCCAGGCAGAATTCTGACTGAGCTGAAAATTTTATATATTAGGCTGTTATAATGAGGCTAATTGTGTGGTTTAATTATTAGATTATACAAGAGAATACAAAATGGGTATTTTGTTAGATGAAGGCGGTGTCATCTGTCTGCCCAAGGTTTATTGTTAAAAACTGTAGGCTTTAAAAAGATTTCTTTTTTTCTGGTATGTATAATTTTTCAAGGCTGGACAGCTACTAAAACCACTAATTATATACAATAATAATCACAACTACCCAGACATTACTTGTATACATGAATAATAAAACTCCTAAGCACGATATCAGGTTACAAATAAGGACAGAAGTCATCCTACTCACATGGTGTAAGATCCAAATACCAAGTTCATAATTTTGCCCTTTGCTGTACCTCTTATACTTTTCCAAGTTGCCAGAGGAGCTGCTGCAGGACTGTGTGGGGTCAAGTGATACTGATAAGCTTTGCTGAATAAAAACTGCTTCTGGATCAGACACACTGGCTGTGCTGTTACTTCTCTTCCATAAGGCACCCATCAAACCAGTTTACCAGTGTGTTCAGAAACTAATGGAGGGTTAGAAATATCCCATAAACATGAAATGATAACTATGAGGGTATTTTGCAGTGATAGATATTGATGTCCCTTTGTCTCACAACTGTTTTTTTGTTTTATTTTCGTATAACTGAGTTTCTCAGTGAATAAAAATCTCTTCCTTTGGGGCTCATTTTTTCTTTAATGGCATTCAGTGTTTTAGAGATTTTTAGCCATTCAGTTTTGTTATCCCAGGGAATGCGTTTTACCCTCATGTTTCTTTTAGGGTTTACCCACTTAAAGCAAGGACTTTGGGATAGTTCAGATGTAGCCATTTTAAATCCTGTTACCTCTCTCCAATTTTAACCTTTCTGAACTCCAGTGGTAGAGTTTTCTTCTCCATCATGTGTGGGACTGCTGTATTCTCACAAACCTAATATTGTGAGGTACTGAGAAGCTCCAGAAAGGTTCAATATATTGCTTTGAATAATGCCCTTCTTTCTAATGAATAAAATCTTAAATTGACCTGATATATGTGACACTATGTCCACTTATGAAATATGAATGTTTGCATATATTGATATTAACTTTTTTCATGAAAAGAGGCCAGCCTTCTGCTGACTCTGAGTAGAGTTTCATTCAAGCAGCACAAATAAGGTCAAAGACAATCTCTTCTTAATTAAAGGATCACATAATATTGATTTAATAAAAATTTAACATTACCTAATGACAGCTAGATATTATGTTCAGAGCAGAAAGACTGACATTTTGTTGTAATCAATATGTATTTTATTAAAATCAATGTGCTACATGAACTATTGTACAGAGCCTTAATAATATTTAATCTGCCACACTGCAGAAAAGAAGAGTTTGTCATCTGGAGGCAAGATTGCTTGACAGAAGAATTTCTACGTGTACAATTCACAAGTTTCTATTTTTCTCAGAGGCCCATGAATGGGAACACCGTCATTATAAGTGGTAGGTTCTTAACTCCCGCTAATTTCAGATAGCCAAGAGGAATGAGAACCTGGAGAGCACTAAAATAATAGTATGGCCAGTATTTGCTTGACGGCTTTAAATTCAGCCCTGCTCAAACCTGTGCATAACAGGACAGAGGTTTCCATCCAGGGCAGCCCTCAGTCCTTGTGGAAGCCAACTCTGCCATACTGCCCCAAAGCACACCCCTGACAAAGAGCTGTCCCTGTAACTGACACCTTCATGGCATCAGTGGGTGCTCTCAACCCTGAAGGACTCCCCAGTTCTGTTGATGCTCTCTGAAGGCCAAGGCTTCAGTATGCAAAGTAGGAACATGGACTTACTTGCACTCCTATCAGCTTCATGCTGTAAAATAAATCAACACCTGCCTGCTTTTCTCCATCATGGTGCCTGGAAGACACAGAGGTTCTTCGCCCACTACTACAGCTGGTAACAGGCTGTGTTAGTTCAAGTGGAGAGATGTGCTCTGGACATGAAGGGCCAGGTTTATACTTTCTGTAATAGTTTACATAGCAATATGTTATGTAACACCTACCTCTTTTACAGAACTCACCTTTTACTGATGACATTCTAGACCACTCTAGCATCAATGCCTTCCTTAGCAGTCTCCTAAATAACCCCAGGGCTTTGCTAAAAAGACATTATTCTCCTTTACTACTTTATTGCTTTCTTTAACCTATCTCATGATTATTTTAAAGGGCATTTCTTGTCCTTAAAGCTAATAGGCAAATTACCCAAACATGCTTTGGTGATTAATTTTATTTATTTATTTTTGTACAGCTATATGCAGGGAATAAAAGGAATGAAAGCTGGCAGTGTTGTTAACCAGTGCCACAAATGTCTCCTTTCAGCCTTCTCATTCAGCTCTCTTCTTCATCCTGTGCACAGTAGCAAGAAAGAAGCAGGCTGCTGCAACTTTGAGAGATCCCTTAATATATTATTTTATATCGTACCCACTGTGCATACTGCAGAACAAAGCTCTCTCTTCTGGTTCTGCAGAGAGAGAGAAAGATTGCTTCCCCGTTATTTCTATTGTATTTCAGCACAGTAGTGGCAGAATTGAAATCATCTGACAGTGGCCATCACCCACTGTTCCTTGCCTACCATATCTTCACAGAAGCTTTTAAGAAAAAAGGAGAAAGATCTGAAATATTGTAGTGGAAAACCATCTAGTTCACCTGTTTGGAGATGGTTATAGACAAGGTTTAAGTGAACAGAGTAATTTCAGCATATATTGTCCAGAATGACAAAACACAATGTGTGAATCCCTGGCAAAGCTTTTCATTCTCTTACTTTCAAGTGGAATTTATTTGATCATTTGGCTGTGCACAAAGGGGAGAGTGAATGAAACCTGCTGACATTGGGAGAGTTTGCAGAAGAAGCTCTTCTCACAGCTCTAGCTGAATCTATGGACACAATGCCATGTGATTTACAGGCTCTGCTCCTAGTTTTAGCAGAGTTTATATTCATCAGCTTGTGATTCACCTTGAAGGCGTACTTCTAATTGCCTGACAGAGAAATAAGCACTGTTTATGCCTGCCACGATCATGAAACTCAGCAAGAATTGATTTGACTCTTCCTACCTCCACCAAGGAGAATTGAATGGTACAGAATTTTCTGAACAGGGCTGTACAAAATGCTGGGATGAAAGTACCAATACAAATCAAGGAATAGCAGAAAGGTTTCCATAAGCAAGTCATATTTTTGACCAAAAAAAATCAAGTAAAATAACACCAGCAGTAAGTTATAGCTACAATTATGGCCTAGATTACCTATTTTATAGAAAAAAAAAAAAAGAAAGAAAAAAGAAAAAGGTTGTTCTGGGTGTGATGCCTGCCCATCCATTTAAATTTTATGGCTAATTTATCCATAACCTTTCAGACTTTGAGAAGGACAGGAAAAATCAGTATTGGACTTGCGACCTAAGATTACATCCATTTCAGATTTCCACTTACAAACACTGTAGTGTAGCTCCTCTGTGCTTAAAATATCCACCTGTATGTATGTTTCATAAAGAACATATTTAGTCTTTGAAATAATCACTTTCTGATTCTGGTCTTTTAACTAAAATTCTATTATATATATTTGATTTTTAAACAAGTATTTTTCATTCACTCTAAAGTAAAATGAAGGAAAACAAATTTAGGCACAATAAAAACAGAACACTGAAAAAAAACCATAATCAGTATAAATTTGCTTACCAGAAGGAACCTGAGAAGATGTAACCAAAAGACTATTATACAAGAGTTAGAGAATTAGTAACATGGCAAAGCCTTTAACCTAATTATGATTTTCTTGTTTTATTGGCACCATGATATTTTGATGGCTGAGCCAGCACACTCCTGTAGTCTTGCCTGCAGTCATCACTCAATGTTATCTTTTATTTATACCAAATTATAAATGTGTTTGTGGCTCTCTGCAAACAAACAAGGGATACAGCCTGTGCTTCTTGGCTAAATTTTGGCAGTGCTACACTTTATATGTAGATTAGATGGCACTTTCTTCAAGGTCTGCTGAGGTCTCCTCAAACCCGCAGAACTAGTCATAAATTTGTGCTCATGAGACACAATAAATTGTTTACTTTCAATCACCAAACCTTACTCGGTAGCTATCTAATCACGGGGGAGCTGCTCAGCTTGCCAGCAGTTCAGCTTTGTAAGCATGTAAGGTAGCTTTTTCTGCTTTTCATACTGAGGGTGAAACCCATGAAGCTGGCCTCCTGATCCATGGTTTCCTAAGCTATACCAGCTAGTTAGCAGACAATGTGCTGGGAAAGCTGTGTTAGTCTGTAACCCCAGTGCCAAATCAATCTCTCTTCTCCAGGTCAGTGAATAAAGAACTACCTCACACAAGCCGAAACAGCTTCAACACAAGAGATTAAATGTGCCTACATGAGCCCTCTGATTCAAGGAATACACGCTAGGAGAAGTCATATCATCAATACCTGAACTCAGCTTGTGCAATAAGCATCATCTAGGATTTCAGACAAAGCTAGAGCAGGGTATAAGGGATGGTAAGAGACATTGTACATGATGGCGTATGATTTACTGAACTCAGAATTCATAGCTGTTTTCCTTAGCAACACACCCCTGGAGGGCTCCTTATATTACTTTTTAAAAAATACTGAAATTACTGCACACCTAAAAATCAAGGAATTATGGTAGAGTATGTCAAATGATAGAAATAAAAAGTAAATCAAATTTTTAATGTTGTTTTTGGAAGCAAAAGGGATAAACTCGGTATAACATGAACATAACACTTTTTACATGGCAGGCAACATATGTTTGTGAAAAAAAAAGGGCCAATCACCTTAAGTTAAAATATAATTCTCAATTTTATAAATTATTGATGTACATCATTACTATTTGTTGTTTCCTATTCCTTTCAAAGAATTTCAGAAGGAACTCTATCCATAGAATTGCATTTAATTCATGGATAGCATTAAAATTCCTTAGGTTGGTTTAGGTGAGACCTAAGTGTTCCATCTTTGATGGCCTTTTAATTTTTCTTAATAGTCATTGTAGCAAATGAAAGACTGGTCCATGCCTAGATGAGAGATTTTTCTCACTTTAGGGTGGAGTTGCTTTCTAGTGATGGAGTAATATCTCTGTGTTGATAATAGAGAAGAACTTGATAATTGACTTAAACAGGATTTCTCGTTTCACATGCTTGGATCACATGTGATGTGATTTTTTGAGACTGAAACTCTGCATAACAAATGATACACAGAACAAAAATATCTAATAAGCCTCAGACACGTACTTGTTAAAAATTGAAAAACTGTATGCATAGCAAGCATAAGGGAATGGAATAAATATGGATTAACCAGCCATCAAGTATTCAAAAATCTCTGAAACACCTGTTATTTATAATATATTGTTCAGTCTTTTCGACAGAGAAGGAACTTTAGTCCCTCTGGGTTTTTTTTTTACTTTTTGTTGAATATGAGAACATTCACGCCCTAAATCCTCTGATTCACCTGTTCTCTTTCATTTCAATGGAAGGCAAACATCTAAGTAGCTTTTTCCAAGTTTAACTACTTTGTGATCTTAAAGAAGGAAGCAATTATTGCTTTAGGATCCAAGCCCTGACTAAGGAAAGGAGTTAAGCAAATTCTTACATTTCAGTTTGTTATGATCAGATGCATTGAATTTTTCCTTAAGGATAAAATGGAGACCTGGTACTTTTCACCCCAGTGCTTCATATGGGGAAAAGTAAAAATAAATTTTATCCTAGAACTCAGCATTTCTATTATAGTATATAACATATTTGAGGGAATGAAATCTTATTTCTTTTGAATTTATAGAAAATATATCCCCTACTCCTAGATACATCTAAGTTATATATATATTCAGCACATTCACTTGTGAGTAACGCTAATTTCAAGTTGTACGGAGGTCACTTCACCATTTTCCCTCTTGCACACATATCACCTGTCAAGCCCAGATGAAAGGCCAAAGTGAGTGTTTTGACTGGGAAAATGTCTTGCATATGAAAAAAATTATTCCTTCATTTTTTAAAATATTTTTTAACATGAGAGCTGAATGAACAATTTTCTGATAATATAAGGTACTGAATTGCAAGCTTGCCAAACTCCAATTATTAATCTGATATTCAGATTTTTATTTCATTCCTTGTAAGAATTCTGTGAGATCAGCTCTGAATGATTACATTTTCTGGGAGGTTTCCATGCTAGCCCTCACTTAAAGGATCATTCTTTAATACAGTGCTGCTGCAATGCTATGAGGATACAAGCATATTTAGCACACATTCAATAACTGTCAGGCAAGTGAAAGGAAAAGAAAACATTGAGTTATATTTAATGAATGTGATACTGGCAAAGGCATCCTATTTTCAGTATTCGGGTATGTAATGCAGTCTATTTATTTTAATAAAACAAAATATTGAATTAAAACATAGAAATTGCATACAACGACATTAAACCCCATTTCTCATAACCAGAAAACAACTTAAATACTAACCTAATGGTATAATGTCATTTCACAAATACTTTAGTCTCATACAAGTCAGTAATATTTCTCAGACGGATTATAATGCTTTTACTTCTCCACCTGAGAACTGTTTTCCACCACAACCCCACTTTCTCTTCTGCCACATGGGTAATTTTGGTTCAAAAAATATCACGGCAACAAATACATAAAAATAGGGTTTAAATTCATAATTTTCCCACTCTGATCCCCTGTGTGTCATCAGTGAAAAGAGTGTGAAAGGTAAGATGGGGCCAATCTGTTTGGCAGTGTTACTAAGATATGATGTCCTAGATGATTGTGAAAATGTGACATACGTGTCACTGCAGAGGAGAGAGCTTCCATGGTGCCACCACTTGCTTAGAAAGCACTGTACTTCTCAAAGGCTGGAGAGGTTATTTGTTAGTGTATGGCAACTGAATATTTCACTAACTTTCCCACATTTCTAAAGTATTTGAAACCTGACATATAAGGAAAGCTTTGCCATCTAAATATTTAGCATTTGTTCAGATAGTATGAAATAGATTATGACTAGAGTTTCTAAATAAATGGGACACCAAGCATGAGAAACAACAAGGCAAAATTTGCTGATTAAGATCCAACCTCATCTCCACCAGGTATTTTGTCAAATTGATCCTTTCTCACGTTTTTTCTAGTTCTGTTTTGTAAATGAGCTAAAAATCTACACTACTTTTCTCCCTCGGCTTTACTGCTGAATGAAAGACTGTGAATATGATGCTTGGTGAGAAGACAGACATTTGCTTTTTCCTTCGTTCTGGGTTTGGGATGGGCTAAATGTCATGGGCTAATGTGGGATATGGTGTATGTACACCATCAATGCCAGCACACTTCAGCAAGTGATGAGTCCCTGGTCTCTGCTGCACAGAACAGTGTCCTTGCTCTCCTGCACCCTCTGTTCTGGTTTTGACTGGAAATCCTATCTTATAACCTAAAAGAAAGGTATTGTTTTTTTTCTGTCCAGAGTTTATTGAAATTTAGGCATTGAAAAACTGGCATTTTAAAGGAAGGACTAGGACAAATACAAGCGAGAACACTAGAATAAAAGACCAAGCCTTCCACTGCTTAAAATGTATGAGCCACTCACCTGTGTCACTGCAGGGGCTTTTGAGATGCAAACAGAAAGTTCTGATTTTCTCCTGTAAGAGACAATGCTCTACCTGCATAATACATGCTACTTAAAGTCATTACACAACCTGGGGTGTGCAGTAAATAAGTAATAAAAAATGTTGCCCTGCTTTTTGCTCTATAACTGCCTGCAATATAATTTATCCCCCAAGCGAAATGAAACAATCACCTACAAATCTACTCAGCTACTATGAATAATTGAAATGACCACAAAATCTGTAGTTCAGACCCATCCTAACATTTACATAGAGGAAAATAAAAAGTTTTAAGTGCCCGCATTGTATAAAATCAATGAAATTTACTGTTCCATTTCTATACATATGTATTCAGAAACTTATTCCCAGCTATCTTGCTTTATGGAAGGTGCATCTTTTTTGACCAGGTTTTATTCCACAGTCTTGAATGTTATTGTAAAGGCAGTCTCTAAAATGCTCAGAGCTGGACTATCAAAATTAGTAAAGCCAGGTGAAACAGAGAATAATCCTCGCTCTCTAGGCTGACACACTAGATATGACTTGACAAAGTCATCCTTGAAAAGCAGGACTTTTTATAAAACCATTTCTCCTCTGAGAAATCCAAGCAGATTCCTTCAAAAAGCCATTTTGATGTACTTTAAAAAAATCACTTCTGAGAGATGTTCTTAACACGTGGATATTTATCCCATACTACAAAAGGTAATTAACATGACTGTTGTGTTGTACGTGTCTTGATTTGAAGGGAAATCTACTTAATGTTATAAACTTTGTCATATTTTACCTATTTATTTATGTAATCTGTTTCATTATAAACTATGTTTTATGAGCATTACAGCAAGCACATTATACTTATCATAGCCAATAAAGTCTCTCTCCTCCCCTCTATCCTATCACCAATTTCTGCTCTGGTACAGCAAAGGGTGAACACATGAGTGAGATAACATAGGTGTCCCAGTTCTTTAGGTATCAATAACATGTAAACCTTGATTGGCTCTGAGGTCTGCTCCTGTCTAAGCAGTGATGGCCTGCCTTGCTATTCAGGTGTTGAACCTGTGCTGATACAGGGGCTGTCCAGGTAATCTAATGTCCATCTGTGGGAAGTGTGTCAACCAGTAGACCAGTTGTGACCAGTATTGCAGGGTCAGCTTGTAACACAAGTTAATTCTTCAAAGAGGGAACCTGGTGAGCTCTAATGCCTGTTACTGTTTCAGGACCTGTCTTTTCCCTAGTTTTTCTGAGCTATGTGATGTATGTCCAGGGAATATACAAATGGGACTTACAGAGTCATGATGGTTGGGCAGCCCAGATTCACCATGCTTAGCACCTACTTTACTGCCTTTGTTTTGTGTAGATGCAGAAGGTAGTCAGGGATCTGTGGCTGGCACATTTTCAATGTCTGTGAGCAGTTTTATGCAGAATTATTTTCTAACTATTTGAGACTAGCTTGTTATCTCTTCTGCTGTTTGAGTAGTGCAAAAGGCTGTATGCCAATAAGCAATGTAACCATACGGTTTGCTTAACACTAGAAATGTCAGCCAGAAAGACTTTTGAGGATACTCATGTATACTGTGTCACTCTGCATGCTTGTACCCAGGCATGGCCAAGCTGCCATTAAGGACTGCAGTAACCTGCACTGCCTGACTCTGAACTGGAAGTATTCTCTAACACCTCCTTAGAGCAGCTTTGCACTGCCTTTGTTTGATGCACGGGTTGAAAAAAAGACAAGAGGTATCCTAGTCAGGAAATACAGGCCTTCCTTACAAAACTGAGAGATCCTGCATTTTGGATGCCATCTGTGATAAAATGAAATGCAGAGCTTAGTATATGAACTCTTTGGGGAAGAGAGTATCTCCTCACTGAAGGACCATAGGAATTGCACACAATTCCTTATTCTGCTCTGCTCCAGTAAAACCCCATGACCGAAGTGTGAGGAAGCACAGTTTTTGCATTCATTTTTGGTAAGCTTTTTATAATGGAGATTAAAAGCAAATAACAAGCTCATTTAACCAAAGGTCCTGACTCCTGACCCTTTTGTAATTCCACTGACTCCCATCTGTGTTCTCACAGTGGTCAGGATCCAGTGAGGCAAGATCCATTCAAGAAGGTGCTGTGGGTGCATAAGTGTAGTTACTTCAATGATTAGGTACACTTGCTGCATAACAAAGAGACCCTAAAACAGGAAAGCTTTCATTGCCAGAAGTTAAAGTGCCTTTAATATTTATTATACAGTTAATATGCCTCTTCAGAAAATCCTTTGAGGGAAATAATAAAGATCAATAGAGGCCTGATGAATCCTAAATGGAGAAACTAAAAGAAGTATTTATATTTCTGTCTATGTATCTCCTAGAGATGACAGCAAATCTGCAGGCATATTACAGCAAAGGCCAAGGGTATTCTGTGGAATTAAGGGAAGGGGAAGACATTTTCAAACACAAGAGCAAAGACTGTGCACTATTACAACATTAATTCAAAGCATCAAACTACGCACCTGCCCTTCCAGACACAATGTGCTCACATAAATAATGAATAAAATACTAGCTTATTTATCAAAATATTGTGCATAAAATTCACCAAGAACATGATATCTGTAAGAAAATATCAGACATCTACTTCAGGAAAATGAATGTCCTATAACTTTTCACTGTATCAATACTTAGCTGAGTTTATTTCTATGGATATCATTTAATTCTGAAAAAGAACAAGAAAAAGCAAAAACAAAATAAAAAGGAGAGAAAACCCTTGAGAGATGATCAAATTGTTAATAAAAAGTTTGGATGCACTATGTAATTACAACCACTCAAGGAGTCAAAAATTATCTGCTTCTTTATTTACATGTAGAAAAAGTCTCAATGTTTGACAGCTGTTTGTCATAAATCTCATTGAAATCACAGTTGATGCAAAATTTCAATTATATCAATACCAAGCAGTAAGCAAATGAGTAAGGCCAAATAATATGATATTTGGCAGAGAACAATGCTTATTACCATCCCAAATGGACCCTATACTGCTGATGCACACAGCTCACTGATAAGAACTTTTTAGTAGCCCTGGATTATGAAACTTGTCACCTGCACTTTTCAAACTCCACTTAGCATTTAGAATTAGAACTCACAAATGGATTATGTCTGCACAAAGGAATTTTGTACAATATTATAAACTTATCCTTGTATAATACCACAGTGAACGTGCAAGGAAAATAGAATGCCTCATCCATATTACTGAATTGCTTCTTCCATGGAATAAAGTCCTTCAAAAATGGGCATTTAGTTCCTCAACGGGTACAAATTTATCCAAATATATCAATATAGCAGTTCAACCCTTTCAGCTTCTCCTGCCTTACATAATTTTCAAAATAACCTTTCCAGACATTTTAGGTGTAAATGCTATTTAGGCATCAGAGGAATCAGATATAATTGGTATCTTCAGCTGGCAGCTTGAATCAGAACATGTATGTGCCACCAGGCTGCTTGTCCCCTATCTATGCTTGACTGGAAACAGAAGGGTCTGCAACTTGACAGAAAATCCTTTTTGCTAAGTTTATTATTGACTAGAGTGGTTCCACTAGGCTTCCATCTGGATCCTGAATGCTTCCAAACACCACCCACTTCTACCATACAACCTGAAGTTAAATGTTAAATGAAAAAAGCTGAAGCCTGGTGGAAGAAATACCATTTAATTCCTCAAGACTATTCTACAGAGTTTATGCAGTGCCTATATTTTAATAAATACAATGTGAACAAATTTTCTCATCAACACTTTATGACTTTGGTGTCTGAAAGACTAAGATAATTTTTTGGAAAAAGATCACATAGCTAAACATTTCAGGGAACTGTCTCTTGAACCCTGATAACTGTGTGGGGTAACATCAATATTTCAGCATTAAGCAAAAGTGTTGGCCAAATTTTTTAATGTGCCCATTTCCAGAGAAGCTGGATGCTGAAATTTCTTATAATTTAAATGCTTTGTAGTGAATATGTCTTGGTGGAGGAGTCTGTTCACTGAAGGCAGTATCTCCAAATGAGCTGTTAAATTGGCCAGTCACCAAAACAACAAGAAATACATATTTGTTTGTTGTTAGCCTCAAAATGGTTTAAAAGAGCAACAAGTTGTTAAAATAATTTTAAAAATTGACTGCATATGCAAAATGAAACTGAAATGCTTGTTTATAGAGGACGGTTGGCACCAAAGTAAAAGTTAATTCTTCAGAATTCTGAATTTAAATGGCCTTTTGAAAACCTATCCTTCAGTCATTGATTTAGACTTTCAATTTTTGTCATTTTGTAAAAACTTCATGGGCTTTGCCACCTACTTCTCATATTCTACCTTTTATTCAAAACACCCTGTTTAAATTAGGAAGAATCAACAGATTATTATCTGCCCATTAAATCAAATCTCTTGGCATAGACTAATTCTAGCTTCTTGGCAGCATGTTATTTATACAGAAAGAAGCTGGCAATAAAGAATAGCCAACCATTACAGTTTCAGCATCTGAAATATCTGCAATAACCTTGATATAAAATATTAAGGGATTGAATGTTTTCTTTATTTATTAAAGCACCCCCTTGCTGAGGAAATACTCTTGAAAATTATTGTCTAATGCAGTGCATTAATTAGGTTCTACCTAAAAATCCTGTATCCTAAGATTTCATGATTTATTTATTTTGGTTGTATGATTTATGAAGCAAAAACTAGTTGGACATCTTTCTTTCTCATTTCATCCCGACAGTGGTTTTATTGTATTCTTCTTTCATTACACAAACCTGTAAAGAAATCCCTGCTGATTTAAAGACAATGGTACGCCTATGGTTGTTCATCTAACAAAATTACTTCTTCAAGGAAAAAAAAAAAGATAAATTTCTTCATTTGGAGTATTTGTTCTATGAATATAAAAAGCTTTAACGTGAACGTAAAGTTAATAGAGTTCTACTGGGTTTCAAAACATTTTGGAAACTCACAGGCACAATAGCAAACCAGACCTGATCATGTTGTGCTGGCTTGCATTACAGCCATCTTCTCTCATCAATAAGACACCTGCCTGTTCCTTAAAGCATAAAACAAATAGCAGGCATCTCAAATAACTAGAAATTAAGCAAACTGCTTTGTCATCAAGCAGCACAGTAATGAAAGGAAAGGCAGAAGGAAGAAAGCTGTCTTTACAATATTTACAGCAGTATGGCTGAGTAACCATATATCATCATTAGTATGCATCAACAAAAATCATTTTAATTGAAGCATAAATTGAAAGATGGAAATAATTTAAAACATATAATATGTATTCTTGTCAAATATTTTAGACTTATCTCAAAACATAAAAAATACTATTTTTATAGCATGAATAAAACACATTTTTTTCCATTTTACATGACTACATCAGGTATTTAGAAACATTACTGAGAGATCCCAAAGAAATATCAAGTGTTGTTGATTGAAATTGTTTAATATTAAATATAAAAGGTAGGATTACATTGAAAAGGTGTAAGGAATTTGTATCTAGCTCCCTTTCTAATTCAGAAGTGAGAAATTGGATAGCAGAGTTTTTCTCTAATCCTTCTTAGTTGTTTGTATGATGCAATGATAATTGCCATTTCCTAAACTGCCTTCTAAGGAAAGACAGATTTCACTGCTTATCTGTCTCAAAGAGAAGAAAACATTAATACCATGGCTGTCTCGCTTTGAGCACTGATCATTTCTTTTTGATCAGCAAGTGACAGAAACATTTTAGTGAATCCCTGCTTGCACTCCTACTAGGCAGCAAAGGACTGACAACTAAAACAACCTGAGAAAGCTGTCTTTGCCAGAGCAGAGCCAAACAGGTACTAATTTGAGAAAATGTCACAATAAATTTTCAAAGCTGTCCTTAAACTCTGAAGTTTTGAATGCCAATCTTTGA
The DNA here is from genome assembly GCF_047495875.1 of Pithys albifrons albifrons. NCBI lineage: Eukaryota > Metazoa > Chordata > Aves > Passeriformes > Thamnophilidae > Pithys > Pithys albifrons. The sequence goes on along the minus strand of NC_092465.1, from coordinate 13,422,200 downwards.
AATGTTCTCAGGGAGAATGTTTTCCAGGTAATGTCTCATCAAAATTTCAGAAAATCAGAGATTTAAAACAAAATCCTCTGAAATCAAAGTTAATTTTGATATATTCAAAGTTTTTCAGATTTTCTACTGTTACAACAAATATTTTGTCTAAGCTATATCCCTTTCTAAAAAATCATGCACACACACACAACATCCCCCCGGAATTACTCCTAATTATAATGGTTGTAGATATGGTACAGTGAGGTTTGGGTTTAAGAGCAGGACAGCTTTGAGATTTCCTTGAATTTCAATCCTTTTGAAGTGACTATAATTCTGATCAAAGGAGCAGAGAGGAAAAAAAGAAACATAAGGAAAGTGCTAGATGGGTTTGGCCCCTACATTCACAGGCATTTGCAAAGAGAGATTGGAGGTTGAGATCAGAACTAATCTAAGAACAGTGTCTATTTAGAGCAAGATCCATTTAGTATTTGAAGAGAAGGGAATCAAGAGGGTTATAATTAGAATGTTAAACTGATGGAGGTCATGTCAGTAGCAGTGCAAATAGTTTGCTTAGACCTGCAGTGAGATTGATCTCACAGTAGGTATCAGATTAATTGCATATATTACTGAGGAGGCAGAACACCGACATACTTCACTCTAATATGAGCCTGTTGTCCTGAGTGCAAGGGTATCACATGACTTTTATGGTTGCCATAAGAAACCATTAGTCTTTCAAAAATAGAAGATGACATAAAATGAAATTATAGATTACTGGAAATAAGTTAAAAGGTTCTTGAAGAAAAACAATAATAATTTGGTTTTTAAATAGAGTTGTCTAAATGAAAACTTTAATTTCATTTGAGTCAATGGAGCATACAAGAAAGTTCAAAAATGAAAAAAAAAAGAACTCATAAGAAAACTAGGAAGGAAGAGTCAGAGAAAATCAACCCATGCACTCTTTGCTGAGATATGATAAGGAATCATGAGCTGCATCAGTGAACAGTTTGGGACACAAATGGAAAAACAGCAGGGACATACCTAGAGATTTTCAACGCCCAGTGAGAGAACTTGCCACATACTTGGAGGCAAGAATGGTTTTGTAGTCAAGTACTGTTAAAAGAATATTCTAACAGCATATAAAAGACATTCTAATCACCACATTTAATTGCAAAGAGCAAAAATCTCTAAAATGGCTTAAATGTCTTATGTATAAAGAAGGATAATTAACAATCAAATCAAAAGCTGCTATCTTGACAGATGATGTATATTAGGACAATGAAATTGTAGACCATAGTTTAAATGCTGAAGAGAATTTCAGACTACTGTAAGTTTAACATTCTTTTTGTGAAATTTCATCTGACTTAAAGTTCAAATTGGTTTAACAAAGCTTTCATAAAAGTATTGAACTTGCCTTGAATGTCTGTTTCTGTCTTCAGCTCAGCTCAGCTCCTACCTGAATTTTAAAAATGAATTTTCAAAAGCAACTCTATCCCAAATTTGGTTTGCTGTAACAACGACAGCCTCAGTGTACTTTCTGGTTTGGAATTAGAAAGTCTATGTTTTCTGCATGAGCGTACAGAAAGTTGTTTTTAACCCCAGAGGTTAATGCTCTCACTACATAACTGGAATCAGAAGCAAGTCTACTATACAGCAATAGGAGAGTACAAGTAATTTAACATAAGAGCAGCATTTCCATAAAGCAAAACAGTTGGTGTGCAAGCCCCTACATCCAGATTATGCATTTTGGGGTAGAGCGTCAAACCAGGCTTTTTCTTGTGTCTTGGAATAAATGTTCCCACTGTGCATGTCACATTCAAAGAGCTTCAAAACATCCTTGTTTTGGACTTTCTGTATCCACTGGGTTTGGAGCACATTTGGTGATATCTGATGAAAGGGTCTGCGACTAGCTTTGGAAAGATCTGGGACTAGTTTCCTCTGAAGAGAGTCAAGTTTGTATTTATCAAAACCATTCTGCACAAAGAATCAGGGCACCAGAGTGACATTCAAAGAATTAACTTCAAGAAGTTAACATAACTCCATAACAAAACATTGATGCAGATACAGTGATATCTCTGCACCAGACAAGACTTAAAATCATAGAATCATTGAATCTTTTAGGTTGAGAAGGACCTCTAGCATTGAGTCCAACCACTAACCTATTACTGTCAAGTCCACCACTACCCTATGTACCTAAGTGCTGCATCTACATGTCTTCAAAATATATTCAGGCATGGTGTCTCCATTGCTTCCCTGGGCAGTCTGTCAAAATGCTTGGCAACCCCTTCAAAGGAGACATTTTTCCTAGTATCCAATGAATACTCCACTGGTACTACTTGAGGCCAGTCTAAATGCTCCCAGCTCCCTCATCCATGACTCATTTATTGTACAAGTGGAAAGACTGGGTCACTTAAATTTATCATTGACAATAATAGTCCAGGAGGATGCCAATCTCACCTGTGCAGTCACTGGCTGAACATACCAAGAGTGTGCAGAGCTGAAGAACCATATAATAAGGAAACTGGTGTTTCTGCCTTCAAAATGTGGGGTAAAACATCTGAATTACAGCTAGGCAGCTATCGAGTATCCAATTAAATTCCTCTGAAAGATATTGCTTTAAAAGGAGGAACATTATGATCAGGATGGGATGTCCCGTAGGCTGGCCAACAAGACTCAATACTCTCAGGCACAGGGTGTGACTCGGGGATGGTCCTTTGCAGGGCCAGGTGTTGGACTTGATGATCCTTGTGTGTCCCTTCCAACTCAGCACATTCTGTGAAGAAAAAATGACCACATAAAATGATGACTGAACATCAAAACATTTTTAATAAGGTTTATTGGTTTGTTCTTGAAAATATACAATGGAGTAAAAACTAACAGAAGTTTCTCACTTATAGTTGAACTCTAAAATTCCCATTCATTTGCCCTGCAAGAAAAGTACCACTATGGATCAGGAGAAAAGAGCAATCCTGGCTAGTGAATTAGCACCTGAAACACCAAGTGAAGCAATATTGAATGGGATCTTTCAGCTGAAATACAATTGTGAAATTGATAGAGGACCCAAACCAGAGACATTCGATACACTATACTGACTACATGAAAGCTTTTGACTAGGCAGGTCAGCCGAGATCATTCAACTCATGAAGCAATAAATAGTTCCTTTTAAAAGCTGCAAAAAAAGCTGTAATCAATGCCCATTAAAGACTTTCTGAAAAAAAAAATCTAGGGGAGGGAAATTTCTAATTTCTCATGTGCTTTTGTAGTTATAAGGCATTGAAAGAGCACCACAACTCCAAAGCTCAGTAGGTACATTGAAAATAAGCACAGCTAACAAAACTCTCTGTTACCACCAGAAAACTTCTGAGTGTTGCTGGACAAGTTGTTCACTGTTTTAGGGTAATAATTACCTACTAAACGATTGCAGGATAAAGCTGAAAAATATACTACCCTGGAGACAGAATAAAATGTGCAAGAATGCATTAGAAACAGCATAAAAAGCAAGTCTTTTGGTGTTGCACAGACTATCTGTCATGGTAATCACTAGGGCTCCAGTGCAAAATTGACAGCTGCAATGTAAGAGGCAAATAGAATAGAACAGAGTAGATAATTTTTTTTAAAAAGATGGCCTTGATGGCCACAGACATGCTCTGCATTGTTAATCATATTGCTTGATTAAATCCCATTAGCAACCATCCTGTTGCTGTGCTGCTATTGCACTTCTCTATGGCTCAGGGAGATTTCTAAGGCACTGAAATTGCTGGGATTTCTCTGCCTGGCTTGAAGCGTCAGGATAATCGGCTTAACCACAGATCACTTAGAAGAGAAGATTAGAGACACGTGCAAAAAGTACAAGCAAAAGCTACTGTATTCCTGGATTCACACATTCAAAGTGCCTCCCAGGTTTTTTTGTGACAACACTGCTGACAATGATACCAGAAGGGATAAACATAGACCCCTTCTACATTTTACGCTGGATGTTTAAAATCTACTTGCTAAACTCACTCTTTGCAAAACTTAATAATTCAGGAACTATTGGATCCTAATAAATATCAATAAATCCTGTTGTCCCAGTAGGCTGTTCTTTCTGCTGATGACATATTAAATGCAAATAGAGTTGGTTCCCATATTTTTTAACATTTTTCAGAAGCCTCCTGTCCATAGCATTGTGTATATATTTTGATTAGATATTTCTTAGTGTCCATTTCTTTTTAGGTTTAATCTCCTTATATCTGATTTGCTTTATTTGCTTTACTTATGTATGATCAAATATTGGTGAAATTCTGCTTTTGCTCCTGCCTGTGGGGATGACAGTGTGTGTGTGAACCTCTTAAGGTCTGAGTTGATTGACCGCAACGCCAGGCTGCAGTTCTGGGCTGCGATTCTAGACTGCGGTTCCGAGCTGCGGTTCTGGGCTGCAGTTCTAGGCTGCGGTTCTAGGCTGTCTGGATCTCTTAAGGTCTGAGGTGACTGATGAATGCATCCTTAAGGACCAGAGAGCCATCTGTATAATGTGGATGCCTTGTAGCCAGTAGAATCTCTCCATGTATGTGAGTTGAACTACCGACCAATAGTGTACTGGCATGTTATATGTAGGAGTAGATAAAAGTGAAGCTGTTACTAAAAATAAAGTCCTTTGTCTTCGGTGAGCCTTCTGATCACGCTGCAGCCTGAGTGACTCTGCCTCCTCGACTGCCACAAAGCTGATCTACATTACCCCAAGAAAGGCTGACCCCAATACCTGCCCATGTAAACTAGGAACAACTCTGGAAATTAGATTGGTACTGACCCCTCGGAGAGGAAAATTTGGCCACTTTTACATAAGTTAACTATGTTTAATTGATTCACAGCTATAGTACAAACACACTAGGAATAAATTTTCTATACTGTTTTCCTATCTAAGCATATGGACATAATTTACAGATTTCTTCTCAAAATGTAGACAGAATTTCGTTATGTAGTGGGCAACCTATTCCCTTAGACATTTTTAAATCTTTGGAGGATCTTTGCCAGATTTTTGACCATCAAAGACATCAAAATACTGAAAGTCTACCACTCTTGCCCTAGATTCTTTCTGTGAAAGTAGAAGAGAAGGATGTTGCAGGCCTCAGGCTGTGTGCTGGACTTTTTCCCATTCAACAAAAATAACTCTGCAAAGAGATGTGTTTCTGGCTGGAACAGACAACAGACCTTAGCTCTTATGCTGGGGAAGCAATGCACCCCTTAAGAAGTCTTTAAAGGAATTTCATCCCCTGTCCCATACTGCTACAGATGGAGTTTCATCTCCATAACTATGGGAAAGCCAAAGGCATCAGGTAAAATTTTCAATCCTGAAATTCTCTAGTAGCTCATGTGACATGAATTTTAATATCAGAAAGTAAAAATGGATGTATATTCCATATATTGGAATGAATTGAGGGCCTCACACACCAGATTGCTTTCTGAGACTGAGTGGCAGGGGCTGTTGTCCGCAGGGGCTACATCACCACAGAGCAGGACCATCTTTCATTTGGCCTCTGCAGACAACTCTCTTTGTGATCTTCAAAGCCTCAAAATGCTACGTGGTTATAAAAGGTTCTTAAATGGTCCTTCTTCTTGTCCACATCTTCACAAAGCTTTTATTTCAGGACTGTGATAGGATTGCAGTTTTATCAGCTCTAGCTTTATTCCAGCAGTAAGTTTTGGAGAGTTATAACTAGGCTGTGTTTCCACAGCTCCTGTAATCCTCTACCACAAAAGAGGTGATATAAATGAGGTACATTATTATTATATATTACCACAAGAACCAACGTTATAATTAGGTACTGTATCCATTTTGTAATCACTATGGCTTTAATTTCCAATCAAAAGCATCAAAGTATGAAGATAGTGACCCCGCTATTGAACAATTCCTTTTCATTTTCTTTGACAATGAATTTTCAAAGGTAAAACAGGGGCAGGGAGAAATAGTGTTTTATTCTAAAGCTTCTACATAATTATAGCAATTATAGAAACCTTTCATGTGCTTGGTCAGCTTTTACTGCATACATTTAGCTGTTGGTTAGAAGTGTCTCTGAAAGTTATAATGTGTTTGGGGCACCAAAGTCTGTCCCATCATTATAAATACCAGCTAGGCAGACTAATGATTGCAGAGCCTAGTGGAAAAGGTTAGTAATAAATATGGAGGATGTTAGTGCAGGTAACATAAAAGGAATGTTGAAATCTACTTCAGCAAATTGCTGTGTGCTATCTTACCTGTTTCTTTTTTTCTCTTGTTATGAGCAGTATTAAAGTAGCCCCTAAATGCTGCAGTAAAGATCCAGGCTTTACTGGACTAGATATTCAGCAAATGCAAAAGGTAGCCTTGCCCTAGGTTTGCTGCCATGCTGTGCCCCAATCATCTAGAGCACAAAAACTGTTTAAGTGGGAAAAGCTCTTCTGCCATAAACTACTTATTTGAGTAGATTGAATTACACCTGACATTCTTAATTTTTCACTACTATAACTGTGTGCCCCCCACCCCAAGGCTTTTCCCAATGTTAAAAAGAGCCGGAGAAAAAGATATCTGAGTGACAGAGAAGCACCCAAATTTCTGTGTAAATACATTGGGCAGCCAGAGTAGGTAGGATGGTGAGAAGCAGAGGACATCAGATTTGCCATGGGCCACAGAGCAGAAGCTTCCCAGCCCTGATAGCAACAGAAATGCTAAGACTCACTGAAACTCTTTGGAGGATTTTTCCTCAAATGAAAAACCCAATGCATTTTCTTAAGATTGGAAAGTAAAACAGGAGAGGTTTCAGCCTGCTCTCCTCCTAGGAGATGAGAGCAACTGAATGGAAAGGATTACATGACTGCAAAAACTGCAGCCAAAGAAACATCAGTTGGGGACTGTGAATCAGTTCAAGTTGTTCCATAAGCAGTGGAGTTCAATGCTCAATTTAAATGGCTGAGTAAGCTCTGGAGTTGCCAGATTGAGATCTCACAGTGTTTTCAAAGCACAAAGGTTTTTTTGTTATCATTACCAATATAATTTTGTTCTGAAATTTATCTGCAAACTAGTTAAAAGTTAAATGTCAAAATGCTGCATATTGACATTATCAAACTCTTTCCACTGGTTTGAGTTTGGTCTCATTTTCCTTTAACTTATCTTCTATTGATATTTTTAAGATTCTGGTTTTTCTGCCTCTTTTGAGGAGGAAGTTTTTTACTCTGCATGTTCTCTCAGAAAATAAAATCATTGCTACCTAGTTCTACTCAAAGATTTTTTTTTTTTGCTTAAAGACAACATTTTGCAAACAAAATTAAAGCACCATATCCTATCCAGAAAATTTTACTCATACTTGATAACACTTACTTACTACAAAAGTCTGCGACTGACATGAAATAAAAAGGCAATATTTTGAGACCAGATATATAGGTTAGTGTTTTCTACACTAGGTTGCTCTGTCCTACAAATCCTATTTGCTTAATAATCTTAATATTTCCTACTGATATTGTTAGTCATATATCTAGTTTTCAAGGTGGAAGCTAAGAGAGGAAGTTTTGCATGTCATCTATGCCTACCTGTCATATGCACTGTGCCTTATTGATATTAAATCCATCCATCATAATCTTCACTTTCATTTCTCTTTTTATCTTTCATTTTCCTGCATCATATTATTACCTCCAACCATCTTTTCCTTCATAAGTTTTGTGGCACTCAGGCATTTTGGTCTGTTTGCCTGACCTTTCATAATAACTTCCATCGCACCAGTTTCCTTTATATTTTCTGTCACTGATGCTCTCTCTTGGGGTTTGTTAATTTTCTTAGCCTTAAAAATGGTCTCAGAAGACTCTGAATGGGAAAGAAAAAGAGGAAAAATGGAAAAGGTAGGGAGGAATAGCAAGAAAAGGAAAATGTGGGGGAAAAGCAAAAAGGAATGGGAAAAGAGTAAAAAAAAAAAATAGAAATACAGATTCCAAAAACTCTTTTAACACATTTTCTCCATCGGCTTTCTTTCTGAGTTCAAATCCCTCAGTTATGTAATCTAATTTCCACATGAATTTCTCATTGATTATCCCCTCTCTGGGCTATTTTTTCCCTTTTATTTCAAATAGATAGTCTTTTCTGAATAGTCTTCAGAAACTATTTTTTCCACATCTTCAGTTTTCCAAAACTTTTGACCCTGGCAAAAGCAACTTTCTGCACAAGGCAGTGTGTGATGTTTTCATGGGCTTCTTGGGTATAGGGTTGCTTGTGCAGAGTCAGGGCTGCCTTGAGCCTATTTTGAAAACCCAAATCATCCAACACAGGAATTCTATGGGTCTGTGATTTCCGTGCTGTCACTGTATCCAGGTTACAATGATTAGTGGTACAATTCTGTGTATATGTTTCCAAAGACAGCACATATATTGACCAAGTTTAGCTGTCCCATAGCATCTCCCATTGTCAAAAATTAGAGAACAATTTTATGACAAAGGGAGCAAAATGTAAACAATTGCTACAGATTTTTTCTCCCAAGAGTTTTTCTCAGGTGTACAGAAAATGCCTGTAGACCTTTCCATACAATAAGAGGAAGATCTACAGGCTTTCCCATCACTTAGGTGTCTCCCATACCATCCACACTTGTAAGTAGAGCATGGGGAGTTGGGGCCATGGAGAGAGCAGTGAATTGCTCTCATAAATGCCACATTCACAGTCAAAATCTGAATCAGAAGAGAACCTTCCAAATCCATCCAGAAGGTCTCAGGATTTCCTTAATAAGTCTCAAAGTTAATAATCTGTTAAATCTTGGGTGAATTAACATTTTATTTTCTTTCCTCATTGCAAGAATATATGTGTTAATATCCATACTGTTAAATGAGTGTTTTATCACTCCATTATATTTTTTTCCCTTTAGTAATGTTTTGGGCTTCATCCAGATGCCTGCGCAACTTGGCCTTTTTTCATACAGAGAAAGATTTACTATCCCAAGCCTAGATACTAAATCCTTAAGTGATGATTTAAGTGGAAATTTACTATCACGTTAGATCTCTATTAGAAGCATCATTCTCATTCAAAGTATCCAGGAAAGTACAACTTTAGAAATGAGCCATGCCATTGACTAGAATTATAGACCAGTTTTGTGCTGCTATTTATAGCCATGCAGGCTCCTGAAGTCAGGCAGTTCTTTTTTATTTAATGGCTCTTTCTAAGAATTTCTGAAGTACTCACTCTGTGCAAATGGTTACTATCACAAAGCATATGATATGGGTGCATGAGAAAAGGGGCTGCTCTGGGCTGCGTGATTATTAGATATCTTAGAGCTCGTCCTTTACTGGACATCATCCTAATGCTATGCAAATCCCAGGCTTATAAAATTATGGATCATTAGGGCTATTTTACTGAACCTTTATGAAGATGCTCCAGGGATTCACTGAGCCTGTTATTTATCTTCTGATATCTTAAAAGGTCGATCGGTAGCAAATTAGTGAGTGTAAATTACATTGCAGAAGCAATAATGAATACATTCTATACTGAGACCCAATGCAACAGAGAACATAGAGGATCTTAAGGTGAAGTGGTGACAGTGGCCTGGGACTGAAAATCAAAATGCACAACACCATAAATTTAATTATTCCATGTGACATATAATTTTAACAGAGGTATTTACAGTGTGGGCACCAACACCCATTACAGAAAATATTAAACATATTTTCAGCCAAGACTCCCACACACCTCCTTTAAATCATTAGCATTTCATTTCAAATTTGTATGCTGCTTTCTTCAAGCTTCAAGACTAGAGTCAAACCATTCCTCCAAGGCAAAAAGAATATCAGTTAGTCATTTGAACCAAGATATTTCATATTCATTTGTTTTCTAAGTTTTTAACTTTTCTCACCAGTAGACCCAGCCTTTGTCCAGTGATTTATCTTTTTTTTTTTCTGAGTTAGTTCTTTCATATCCTGTAAATGGTCTGTTTAAAATCAGAAATGTACCTGTCAGTATTCCTGTCATTGGGTAAAAACAGTGCCACACCATCACTAAGGTCCATAGTATGCCCCAGAAAATGTATATAAATTTTACAATTACCCCTCATTTAAGCTTTTAGCTGCTGAACAAAACTGCTAAGAAAAGAGCAATCATTCCATTTTCACACACATAGAAAAGACCATCTATTCTGATTGCAATTTAATAAGCAAGACTGATATTTTTTAAAAAGGAAAAAGTAGTTTACATTGGGAAAACACAGTGAGTTAATAATCAGCATATCTTCTGGACCTCCGAATATTATAAACTTATTACAGGATAAATCACTTGATACCAAGTTGTCTGATGTCAGGACCCTACATAAAACTGCTGCTGATTCATGCTGGTTGACAGCAGGACCTGGTGGGTCTTACCAGCCTCACCTCAAGTGAGTACTTTAACTCAAGTACTCTCCCTCAAAGGCAGAGGAAATCAGGACACACAAAGTCCAAGGCCCTACAGGCAACCAGAGAGAAAGGGAAAAACGAAACTGAGAGCCGAGGTTTGCCAGAACCAGAGTCATGGGGTGGAGGCACATGGTGAAGTCCCCTGACCTGGTTCCATTTGATTTCTGGTGCTCTTCACCTAGGAGGAAGATCAGACTGAGGTTTGCTGTCAAGCAGTGCTCTTACCTGTTTTCTGTTGTTAATATGCAAGATAGTTCTGTACTTCTGAATTACTTGCAGCAGAAATACGCTGATGCAATTTTTCTTCTGTTCTTAAAGCTTTCATTTCCCTCTCTTTTATTTATGTTACAACACCTCTGTTTCTACTCTGTTCAGAAGACCTGGTCTGGGATGAGATTTGGTGCAATTAGAAGAGCTGATTGAGTACAACACTCAGTTCTGCAGTAAAAGACTGACAGTACAGCTCCTCATCCAAACAAAATGTGTTTGCTAAGATCTAGGCACATGCTCTTGGCCCAGATCTGTATGAACTGCTGTGCCTGTGATTTGTGCAGGCCTTTTTGGTGAAGTTTCTGATGGGTAACAGAGCTGTATTCTTATCCACTTTCTGCTTTGTACCTCCTTCTGTCAAAGTATTTCAAATTAATTCCCAAAGTTTTCCCATCAGTGTTGCTCTCACCACAAACTGTATATTTTTCTTCTCAATCTCCAGACCATTAGTTGTTATTCTTCTGATAATGAATGGAGGTTATGATCAACATTTTTCAATACCCTTATATGTCCCCTTGGTTTTTAACATTGGTTGGGGTCATGGGCGTGGGACACTATAAATTAACAGGAAGGGACTGTCTATTTAGTTATGTAGTCTTTCAGGTATAATTAAAGGAGGCAGTAGCAGAAAGTCAATCCCGATATATGTATTCCAAAAATTGCCTGGATTATTATTTCATAATAATTTTAATGACTGATATCTGTTTGCAAGTGTTTAGGGTGCTAATATTGGAGCATCTTCTAAAAGCACTGAAAGCTAAGACAAAGTGATCGTATATCACCAAAGCAAAGCTGTTACTAACTCCCAGAAATTTTAATATGAGATAGACTGTAATCATAAAATCACAGTAATAGTTTTCCCACACAGTGGTGGTATAGATGGAGGAAGTTAAATGGCACCCAGACACCCAGTCCTGTCAGATCTCGGAAGCTCAGCAGCGTCAGCCCCGGTTAGTACTTGGATGGGAGACCTTCTGGGAATACCGGAGGCTGTATGTTCTTGTCCTGAGGACTTCACTGTCACTGTCCAAGCTCTCTCAGCCATGGCAGATGAACCTGAGGAGTTAAAGGGTGGGGCCAGTTCTGCGCACGCTGTGCCTCACCTAAAAAATCCACTGTGTAGGCTTGAAGGACACACCCACCTGGGTAGAGCCCTTCCCAAATCTTCATTTGTGAAGCTGAGCCATACAGACATAGTGGTATAGATTCACCTGGAATATCAAGTTTTAGGATCATTGTGTCTAAAAATATGTGAAGAACATTCAAGAGATGTCAATTCTCTGAGAGAACTGGGATTGCTTAGCTTAAAAAACTGTAAACAGGGTTTCTTTCAAGAAATCTCCAACAACATGAAAGGATGATGACACCCATAATCTGTGGGATAAGAAGGGGATAAGGAGAAATAGATTAAAAACTGCAGCAACATTTGGATTAAATATCAAAAAATTGACATTAGAAAGACTAGTGAAAGCTTTGACTAGATTCCTGTGAAAGTATCATCACCAATTATATGAATATGATCATCTTACCTTGAAAAATGGAGCTGGATCAAGTGAGGTCTTTCTTATTGCTGTTTTGCATTTTTCTAGCATACAGTTCTATTCTATGCTTCACCTGAAAGACTTTCAAACCAATTAAAACATGTTGAAAGAGCCATTGGAGAGGAGGAAATTTCAAGAGACCTTGGCCTTTTAAGAGGGAAGATGAAAATGCTTCCCATGCTGGACAGTCCACAGTGCTGGACAGACCAGCATTCTTCTGTCTATGTTATTACCAAGACGAGAATACCTTATGGGAGTATGTTAGCAGCACCCCTCATTATTTACTCCTCCATAATGCTGTAACAGGGTTTTTTTCTGTTATCTTTCTTTTCTTTCTCTCATATCTCCTGTTTTCAATCCTGTCTATTTATTTGTTATTCACTATTCCCTTTGAAACTCTTTGAAAAACTGAATTTTCCAAACAAGATGCTGTTCCTTTTCCTGTGTCAATCAGAAGGCCAAAGAAAAGTAATAAAAAATCCAGTTTTCAGACATGTCCTGCTCTCCTTGACTTCAATAGGAGTTGTACATGCATTTGAAATGAAGCTGTCTTGTTTAAATAGCAAAAGCATGTGCAGGTGTTTGTTTGCTAAGCAAAGAACCTGGAAGTGAGAAGCTGTCTGACTGCATGTCCTCTGTAAATTTATTGTAAGAGGAGATTTAAAAACTCAGCACGAGGGCCTGTCATGTACCAGGCATTTCAGCCACTGAAGAAAAGTTATCTCCTTCTGATAAAAATGTTGTGCAGTGAAGAGAGTTTCCAAAAATTCATATACCATTAGCTACAGTCTTGAACATTTTCCCTTCTTAAGATGAAGTCTGTGCTTATAGCAACAGGTAAATTATAGCCTTCCAGTGGTTGTTATAATGAAAAACCACCATGAGATCTTACAGTGTCTGTGTAGACACATTATATCATAGCACTTTCTCTGGAACGTATCACAGTTTAATTTCTTAGGAGGAAAGAAACAGGCATATGAGGCACATTTCAAATAGAATTTGAACTTGGATAAATGTGTGTTAGGAGCAACACAGTCATCCTTCTTTAGTTCATCCATGAAAACCTGATACATGTTGGCCTACAAAACTCCAGTCTGTCCACTTTATATGAGTACAGTGCAACATGAAAATAACTGGACTGTAATTGTTGACACCATGTCTGTGAAGACAGTGCTGCTTTTCGGTGCTTTGAGTATCTTCTGAATAATTCAACTCATGAAATGTAAACCTTACAGTAAGTAAATCTTCATTACAAAGGCACTGTTAACCACTCCTCATGAGCGAAGGTTTGAGGCTTTCATTTGGGCACTGACTGCAATGTCACAATTTTAATTCTAATTATCTTTTTCACTTCATTTAACACAAAATACTGGCACAATTTATTTTACCATTAAACTATTTGAGATAAATACATATCAGCTTTCTCAAAAGAAATATTTTTAAATTATCCCCTTTTGGAAATGCATCTTAATAATATAATTGTTCCTTGATTCCCTCCAGGTATCCAGTCCACTGAGAAATAAACACTGTATAAATGCCAAAGGCCAATTCACAGCTTCTAAAATTAATAGTTTCTAAAATACCTTTAACAGCAAACAGTTTTGGGTTTTCTTCCTTTTTTTTCTCCAGGCTGACCACCCCTAGGTCCCTCAGCCACTCCTTCTCATAAGACTTGTGCTCCAGACCCTTCACCGGCTTTGTTGTATTTCTTTTGGTGCTGCAAGGCACTCCAGGACTGGTTTCACAAACATACTTCCTATTCCTTTGGTAACTGAAAAAGGTGGGGTTAGACTAAAATAAGCTTCTAGTTTCCTCTTCTATCAGCAGAGGGAAAAGTTTCCCCAACTGGTTTCTAAATATGCACAACCACATGTCCTTAAATCTCTCCCATGGAAAGCTGCCAGAAATACAAACCCATTCTGTCCACAATTGCAGCTGTCCAAAAGCCTCAGGCCTATCTCAATGCTAGAAGACAAAATACCTTATGTGAAGAGGTGAAACATATCAGCACAGATTCAGAATGACATTGGCATAGCCTCATACTTTTTGTCTGTCTGAGGTCTGGGCAGTCTCTGGTCTCTGTGCTGGAGCACACACTGTGTGACTGCACAGGGAACAGCCTGAGGAAAGGTTTTGAACTTGGATATTAACTCTCAAGCTTTTGATTACCTTTCCTACTCAAGTGATTTTTCTGGGTTTTTTGGGTTTCCTGATCTTGTGCTGCAAAAGCCTGAAATTGTGAACCTGTTGAAATTAATGGCAGCTTTATCAGCCCATTTTTTCCAACATCTGGCTAGTAATGCAGAGCAATAACTATTAGGTAATAACATCAGTTTCGGATTAGAAAAGCTAATATTGTACTAGCAATAAACTTTGTTCACACTGCAGAAAAGATGCATCTGTCAAGACACTTGGGAAGGACTCTGCAGTAACCAAAATAAACAAGCCAAAGAAAACATTAATATTAACACTGTTAGGTTAAAAACTCAAACAAAACAGAACTGAAAAAGGAAATTTCATGTTTCCAAATTCTTCATAGTACATAATCAGCTTCTACCACATTATCCCATGCAGTGACCACCTCAGTGAGAATTAATGTGACTGTTTGGGGAAAAAATTATATGAATCTGGAATAAGCATTCAAATTCAGTCTTGTCTTAGTCCTTCAGCATGGGTTCACTGTTCTTTATTTTTTTCTCTCCACTTCTGACTTCCCATGTTGAAGATATTTTCTGGTGAATGGTGTCTGCAGAAGGATCTTCAAGCCTGAGGGGTTTTCCAGACCTCTGAAACATCACACTGTTGCCTCTGTCAAACAGGCTTCTGAGAAGTGAAGGCTTTTCATTTCTCATCCTAGATCTAGTGGAAATTATTCAATTTTATAACCACGTTTCCCCTGGCTGCTGCTGATGCTAGAAATAAAAGCAGTTTAAAATTCATGAAGGGCATCTGACTATTTTCCATTTCTAGCTGAGTACTGCATTTTGCTCTCTTCAGTCACGCTCAAAACACCAGTGTGCAAAAAAACGCTGCTGAAATGAATCATTTACTCCAACTGTGGTCACAACTGAAAGCTCCCCAAAACAACAGAAATTCATTGCACCAGCTCCGCCAGGCTGGTGCCTCTTCAGGATCAGAGGACACAAAGAGAAACAACAGGGAACTGCAACAGAGATGGGAGAACATCAGGTGTTGGAAAGTTAAGGATAGCAAAACAAACTCACAGGCAAGATGCTTCTGCAAAGGACTAAGTGTCCCTGAATGAGCCTCCTTGAACACAGCACCGTGAGCTGCTGAGAACATGAAGGTCCCAAAGACTGACAAAGCTTTATTTTGCAAGAGTTGCAGCTATTGTTCATCTCCTAGAGAAGTTTTCTTCACTAGATATCCTGGATGGATTTTCACCCTGAAGGTAGTTTCTCTGGAAGAAATCACTGCAGTTAAATGCCTAATAAACGGATTCTCAGAATGCAGTGAGTCATAACTATAATCCCAATAAATCAGATTATTAAGCCAAAGATTTGTTCTCTGTAACTGACCTGAGATCAACAACTGTCTTGTATAGTTGAGCTGCTTAGGTATTCTACAGCGTCTGAACATCTTTCCCTCTCCAGTATGTATTTAAAAGCTCTCTCCTGACCTCTTTTCCCTCTTCTTTACATTTTGAAGTGTAGGAATTTTTTCACATAGTTCTCTCATTTTGGTTGAGCACTTCCAAGGACCTTGCCCTCATTGTTCTGAGTGTTTAGTGTTGTTGAGGCTGACTTGAGGTCTCTGGTTTCAAGCTTCTATTAGGGTTACTCACAGCTGAAAAGCACAGGAAGCTTTTGAAATCCTGTCTGTAAAAAAAATACGAGTGAAGAAGGGATTTTGGCCACTGTTAGGCTGCAGCTTTGAAAATACTGATAGTACTCAAGCAAGTACATGAAAAGCACTGCAGCAAGTAAAACCCTCAGATATTGCCTGGTACTATTTCTTACACTAAAGAAGATATTTCATCGAAAAGAAATTTCTTTCAAGAAGGAGGATGAGGGAACAGCAGGGGAAAAAAAATAACCAACAGGAAGCTGAATTAATTAAAATGGATTCAGAAAAAAATAGCTATACATAGCTATCTTCTTCAATGCCTTCTCCCTGGAAAAATAAGAGAAAAATGCTTGGACACAAATATAGAATCGCTTGAGAATGCTCAGATAAGTGATTGATTTATAATTTATTTTTAATGTGCAAAAGAGATATGAAAAGAAATAGCATTATATTTAAGGCCTGATCTCACACCTGCACCTTTCTGTAGAGGGAATGAGTCAGAGTAACTGTTTCAAACTCAAATTTTAGTTGAAAAGGTTTTGAAAGAGGTGGTAAAATAAATAGTAACAAATGTGTGGGATCAGATGCTACTCATGCAACAGTTTTAAATTAAATAAAATGTAAAATATGTAGTATGTTGCCAATGTTTAAATCAGCCATAGTACTAAAGTAGTAAAAGGCAGAAAATGGGACCTAAATTTCAGAAAGAAGTCTATGGGGATTCAAAGAGCTACATGCCAGTAAACTGGACTGGGATGTAGAGCAAATTACTTGAACTTACATGAAGAATAGAGTTTACAGACATGTAAATAAATGTGATAAAATGAGAATTAATCCAAATGACAGATGTATGTCGTGCTTCAGTAGTGCTTTCTAGTTTGCCAGTCATGAACAATGACAGGGATCACTCCTCAGAAGGCACAATGGGGCACCTGAATTTAGTAAAACTTTTAACATGTACAACAAAAGCTTCTCAAGAAAAAAAAGCTGACATGGAATACAAGTTAAAATAGAAGTTAAAAGTAAGAGGGAGCGATAAGCAGATAATCCTCAGACTACCAAGGGACTTGGGCTTTCAAACTACCCATGAATGATACGGAAAGGAAGGAAATAGTGAGAGGCTAGTTTTCCAGTATAAAATTATTTCTTTGTAAGATATTGCAGAAGGATCTCACAAGACTTTGTGACTGGATACTAAAATAGGAGATGGCATGAAATATTAATGTATGCGAATCAATGCAGTCAAAGAAATAAATGTAAGAATAAATAGAAATGGGTAAGTACTAAATTAGCTCCAAAAAGGACCTTGAATTCACAGGGGGCAGTGCTATGAAAGTATCTTACCATTGCTTAGGCATCAAATCAGATGAGTATCAGTGATTATGAGGAAATTAATAGAGACATCATAATGATGATGTCTCTATTAAAGCTATAGCGTACCTTAACTTGCAAGAATATTAAGAGGAATTTTGGTCATTCCATCTCAACAAAGGTATAACAGAATTAAAAGCAATTCAGAGAAGAATGATGATGATGATTAGAGACATGGAGTAGTATCCATATGGAAGTTACACAACAAAATTATAAGCCCCTGTCCTAGGTAAAGGTGATTGTGGAGAAATGCAATAAAGAGCCATAAAGGCATTAATGGAATAGAGCTATTGTGCAACGAAATAGCTATTCTTTATTTCTAATACAACAGAAGCTAGAAGACATCTAATGAAACAATCACACAGAATTAAAACAAATAATTAAACCACAGATGAAGTTTGGTCATGGATTCAAAGAGCAAGTGACACAGAAAAGTTAAAGAACAGCTACTATATACAGTATGCAGATGAAAATTTTGGTCATGGTGTCCCTAAACATGCAAAATATTAAGAGATTAAAAGTCATACAAGTGGAAGGATCAGTGTATGTATGCCTTGCAATCTTATAGTATTTTCATACTATAAGATGTGAGGTCTCTCATTGAGTGCAAAAGAAAAAAAGCAGCTTCAGTTTGATACACACTTTATGTTCTTACATAAGTCAAGAAAATAAAGTTTACTAATTTCTGACCAATTCTTATGGACACAATTGGAAATGAACTTTCCATGATGACTATACCACTTCTGAGATTGTATAGACATCACTTATCTACATGACCATAATAATTTACACATCTAAAGGCACATTTCTGGTTTTGCATTCTTTATGATGACCAGATCCTGCAGGCCTGCTTACTTCTCATCCTTGTAGTCTAAGTGTTCTCACCATGAGTCACAAGGGCTATGAGATTCTTTTTTTCAGCAAAATGTTTTAACAGTGACCTGAGAACTGTTTATGTTAAAAAAAAAATAGTAGAATAAGGAGTAAAGGACTTAAACCAACACACCAGCACATCTGCACATCTGGCTATATTCATCTCCTTATAACCATAATACTGTGTTTTTGGCAGCTACTCTTGTTGGGCTTATGCATTTCCATTTTCATGAAATGTGATCATTCTTTATTTATTTTCCATGCTGTAGACATTATCATCTTTATGATTATTCCTTTAGAACCTTCAAATGTTTGCTGGATGTTGGCTTACCTGGCCTCTTCTGATGACTTTTACACCCCGAGAATATGAGTGTGGTTATTAATCCTAGTTAAACTGCCACCGGTATTATTCCTGAAAGTATATATTGAATATATTCAATAAACTCTTATAATGACAAGTCAACAAAGGTTGGCATAAGTACAGTTCAATATCCTTCACATTTGTTTCAGTTTAGATGAAGGATTCCCAGCATTACCTATCATGGCCCTAGAGAGGTTCTCTTACAAAAAAGTCCATTATAGACTGATCAGTAGAAATAACATAGGACTGCTCACCGAAATTCAGAGAAGGAAACTTACTTAGATAAGCAAAGCTGCTGCAAGTTCCAAAGGCAGACTATTTTAAAGCATCAGGTTATGAGGAAACATTAAAAGGCAGAATCAACTTTAACAACTCACTATGAAATGTATTCTACACACTTATTTAAATTATGATGGTTTTTGTGGTAATTCCCAGTTATACTAAGAATATCTTTACAATGATAAGAAAAGGAAGCAATAAATAGATAGACAATAGATTTGCTTTAGACATTTTCTGTGGAAAAGATGTGAATAATTGGCAATTTATATTCAAATTAAGATCTGAAGAGGAAATTTCTAAGATTAAGGTCAGTGAAAGGCATTAGATATTTTCAGACACTGTTTCAGAAGAGCATGGTACTTTACTGCAAGGTTTGTGCAGATGAGCAGTTCCACTAAGTTCAGCCGGGATTATTTATCTGCTCATCCTTCCTGGAACACACCCAGGCTTGTAGGTAGCTCTAATTTTATAAGAGTATATTTATTTGAGTTTATTTCTTTCCCAGAGAAATAATACTCTGTTGAGGGAGTTAAATGCCTCCTGTTTTCCGTGCTGAAATGATAGCAGTGAAAACAAAAAGAATGGGGAGGAACAGGTTAATTTTTAAAACTATTTTTAAATAGAACATAACATATAATGAAAATATTTCCTATTTCTGATTTGTACAGGAAAAAAAAGTATTAAAATTACCTTTTCATTTTTCAATGAAAATGTAGATGCTCTGGCTTGCAAAGTTCAAATTGGAAGGCTACATATGATGAGTATTATGATTGCAATGTTAATATTACAAAGACATTCTTCCCTGTAAAGAGTCCAGTAATGCCTGACTATGATTTTTCTGCTAATATATAGGAACCTGGGAATCTGTGCAAAGTTTGGTAGTATTGTACTAACGTGAAAGAAAAATTTACATGATCATATGCTTTATTCGTAAGTATGTTTTGCCAAGGCTTAAAGTCAATTTTATGCTTTATCATTTTTTCCTGCAATACCACCTTCACAGCCTAGATGGTCAGACTATTTCCATTTCTTTCACCTCCTCAAAGGTTTGCATTGCTCCACACTGGTAATATAAGAACCTTCTATTTTCCACCTTCTCCAACCCTGGTATTTTGTGTAGTTTATACTGTTCACAATTGATTTCTTCCTGATAAAGCCCATAAACCCAGTGAGCTGCCAGGCACACTACTCTGTGGATGCCTGATGAACCTCAGCTGTTCTGTCAGGCTCAAGCAGATTGCAGATCATAGAAGTTTTTCCCAGAGGAAAAAAAAAAAGGAAGAAGAAAACAAAACAAAACAAAACAAACACCAAAACTTTTCCAATTCTCTTTTCTAAACTTGGTTAGGGTCTTCCTGCACATCATTCATCAGCTCTTTTTTTCACCCCTCATATGCAAAAAAGTCATTCAAGAATGCCTTTCCAAGTGCAATTAGTCCTCCTTACTTGGATTCAGAAATTGACAAAACAAACACAAATTTAAATATGACAGAGATATTTAGGGTTTAATGCCGGAGAGATTAACAAGTTCCCTGATGGAAAAAAGAGGCTTGAGAAATAACTCAGTTGTTTCCTTTTGTTATTCTGTTTTCTCCAGACGTCCTGACCAGCTTATTTTATAATTGTCTCCCCTCAGTTCTCATCTGTGTTGCCAAGCCAACTGTACCCTCTTTTGCCCACCTCTTGTCTCCTAGAAAGAATACATGATAAGAATTACAAGGTTTGTAGTGTTGTAAAATAGGAATTTATCACTAGTTTTAATCAGGCCATGAGAAAATATTGATCTTACAAGTCTAACATCATTGGGGTGAGGGGTTTTCCAAAAATATCTGGTTTTCATAAAACACAAATAGAAGTTTTCAAAATTAAAATTTAATATACTGAAAAAAATGAACCCTTTTTTATTAAATAGAGAAAAAAGCCCTCTTTGTCTTAAAAAAAATATTTCAGTTGAAAAATTATGTTTTCACAAAGACCATGGAGGGGGGAAAGTTCAGTCATCCCTATACAAATTATTAATACCTAGCGAGTTTGCTAAATTAATAAGCTAAAGGAAGACTGAGAAGGATGATATGACTTAAATCTGAAAAACTATTAGCAGAGTTAAACTCAGCCAATATTCAATTGTTAATACAAAATGAAATTATGAACACACAGAAATTTAAGCACAAGCTTAACTGTTTTGCTAAACACTGATCTGAGTCCAAGATCAAATGATAGCAAATATTTTTCCTAATATTTTTTGCATAGAATGAGAGATACCTGAAGGTATCTGAGAGGTTGATTAGTATTTGAAATAACAGTCTATTAAAATGGAAATTAAATAAATGCTGCTGTCTGGAAAATAAATGAGTTTTTACCAATAGTCATCAGACCTGGATTCCACCTTCAGCCTTGCTGAGCCCTCGTCATTTGGATTCCAGCCCAGATGAAGTGGGCAGGAGAGCACAGGAACCTAATGAGAATAATTGGGAATTAGTTTAGCACACTCATACAGCTGAATTATCCAAAGATTAGTTGCCTGTTTGGAGCAGACTACCCAGGGATTTATTCAGCAGAGAAGTGTGTAGGCAGAATTCCAGCATTTTAACCAAACAGGTATTTGCCTTGGACTTAATAGAAAATAATTTGAATTGCATTAGGATTCTCCTCAGAAAAGCCTCAAAGTCCAGCTCTTCCTTGGAAATCTCCAAGATCCTGTGCAAGAAAATGAGGGACTGGTCTTAGTGTATGACTCACAGCCTCTCTGTCCCTTTCATCTTTGTATTTAAATATCCTCAACTCACACTCAGCAAAGCTTTGAGTGCTGCTCTATAGAGACTGAAAAGTAGCAAATTCTCAGCCCTGAAAGTTCAAAGCAAGGTGGGAAATGTGTGCTGGGCACTCAGCTATGGGCAGATTTGTGAGGGGAACTCTCCTCTATCTGGGTCTGGGACAAGGAAAATGTAGGCATAGCCTCAGTGGAATTGAAATAAAGTAAAATATAGCAATAATGATAATTGTAGTGAAAAGCAAAGAGAGAGAGGAATAAAACCCAAAAAAGACAAGTGATGTACAACACAATCACTCACCAGTTGCTGACTGATGGCCAGCTCATCCCTAAGCAGTGATCAGCCCCTCACAGCCAATTCCCTACAGTTTGTACACTGAGCATGATGTTCTATGGCATGGCATATTGCTGTGGCCAGTTCAGATCAGCTGTCCTGGCCACACTCCCTCCCAGCTTCTTGTGCACCTGCTTGCTGGCAGAGCATGGGAAACAGAAAAGTCCTTGACTTGGTGGAAGCACTGCTTAACATCTGTATTATCAACATTAATCTCATACCAAATCCAAATTACAGTACTATACCAACTACTAGAAGAAAATTAACTCCACCCCAGCCAAAACCAGGACAATGTGGCACAAGAGAACATACTGAAAACACAGGTCATAGCCCAGGGAAATAGAGTACAGTCCACAGGTTGGATTGCAGAGCTCCATTGACTTTCAAATTTTATGCATGTATCTGCTACTTCTTTATACAGACACATTCAATTTATGTGTATGTGCCCAAGATCTTATGTGTAAGCTTGTATGGGCCTGAGGAAAGAACAGTCAATTCAGCCCTTGGTTCAGGTGCAGCCCTTAATTCAGGTGCAGTCCTTTGCCTCAGACCAGAGTCCTAAATTGCTAGCCTGTAGTGAATACGAAGGGAATAACAGCTTTCCAAAAGCTTTCAAGGGTATGTGTTTCCCATAGAAAAACATGTCTCTAATGACTGTAACCATTTTTGATAACAAATATAAACTGATTTTTTCTTAATAGTGCATCTTCCAGCATAAGTAGTATGTCCAAAGGGTAAAACAAAGGGTCTTCTGAGTTACTGAAATACAGCATAGGCACAGGAAAAACCTTTTAGTATTACTAAATTGCAACCCTTGGTGCTCATTAGGGAAAATAGTTTCCTGTTTGCTTTGAGATAACCTAATGCAGTGGGAAAGTGGATGAGAAAATAGGCCTCTGTCTGCTGTAAACTGGTTAGCTTTACCCTCAACAGCATGGAAGTGCCAGAAAGCTGAAAAATGGTGAAATTTCTGACAGAGAAAAGAAAAAGCACTGAGTGCAATACACTAGTATTATTACTCTTCATGAAAAATATCACAGAAGATGAATTGTCCAGATGTTAAAGTGCAATCATGGAACTTGGGAGATAGGCATTTATTTTTGCACAATGCCACAGGTGTGACCTTAGGAAAAACCTTTTATGAATAATGCCTGACAAATTATTTAAATACTTGATATTCTACATTCTATATTCTACATTCTACATTTCAGACAGCTAATTTCAGTATTCTAAAATTTCACTGTCAGCACCAAAGGTGCCTGCCTCTCTTCACTGATATATAACAAAATTCTGACTTTCAGCTGTAAAGATTCCCCTTAGAGTTAAAAATCCACAGGAGAACTCAGGTTGCTAGTTCATCTGTTTGTAAAACTAAGTAATCATAACACAGCCTACAAAAAGGGATAAATATTTAGTAATGTAAGCAAAATAGTTTGAAGTTTTAATTTTACAGAAACACAGGTAGAAGAGGTTACATTTGCCAGTGATACACAATGTCACAGGCAGGTTGTCCTCAACCCAAATTCTAACTTCAGTGGAGCCCCCATGTCCCTTGAAGTCCTCCCTTGAAAATGAAATCATAAAATAATAAAAAAGGTACTACCAGGGATGATCACAAGTTTGATATAACTAAAATCAAACTGGCGTTACGAAGCCCTATCCAAGGTGGATTGAACTTTTAAAAGAAAAATATGACTTTGACTGGGTAGCAGCTAATAGAAATAGATTCCTTGTTGAAAAGAAGCATGAGAGTAGTGCCAAAGAAAAGCAATAAGCTACTCTTTCACCTTCATTGCGCAGTTGGGATTAGTTTCTTAATCTTTTACAAATGTTCATGTTACTTATCATATAACATCATATTTTGTCCACCTGTCTCTGGATAGGCATCAAAGCACCATTCTGGGCCTTGGTTCCCCACTCTGATACCCAACCACCACTCCCACCAGGCAAACACCTGGTGCCGCAGGACCTGCCCCAGCTCCACACACAAAATGAATGTGCCTCCCCCCATCTGTATCAAGGAGGTGAGGTGGCAGTTTGCAAATGCACAGCTGTGTTTCTCAGGGACTTGACAATAAACTTGACAGGCCTAATATGGGGAGGGCCTCCCTCAAAGGTCTTCTCTCAAATTTGTTAGGCATTTGAGATAAAGGAAATCTGGAGCTAATATTGGTGGGTTTCTTGAATTTGCCTCATATCCCTATTGGAAAAAAAAATCTTAGATTCCAATATCTAATTATCTCATCACTGATAATCACTACCTTAACAGATATATTATGGTGATCACAGACAGAAAACCAATGTTCCTCACAAGGAGAATTACGAAGAGGTGATGAAGGTTTTGCTATTTCATAATTACTGCCAATAATAATCTAGTGATTCTAGTGAGTTTAAAGTGTCAGCTGTATTTTCTGTCACCTTGAATCCAATAAAAAGTGAAACCACTCTCTGTGGCATGGACTTGTCTTTGTTCTTCGTCTTTGGATACAGTCACACAATAAAGCTATGAACCATGAGTCAGACTTCTGAGCACTATATACAAATAGCTGTTATCTGATTAGAAAGTAAAGACAAGTTCATGTTCTTAACTTTAATCTGATTTTGTTGTTTTCACAATACATTCACAACTTCAATGAGAGAGAAAAGAATACCTGGCAGAAAAGAAATTATGACCCCTTTACCTTGAAACTATCATTTGAATTCTAAGCGCAAAAAGGAAGCTAAATTAGGCCTGGTTTTTATCTTTACCTGAGCTTGATTAGGTCATAGAAAGTTCAGGTAATACTTATGCCTCACAGCTACAATCATCACAGCAGTAGACAAGCTAACAGAACAGAAAGGGATGAATAGAAATTAAAACTTTTTAACAAATATTCCAGCTGCCTGGCTGCAAAGAAGTTCAAAATAAAAACTCTTTAGAAGTACATTGACACATTCTGCTCTGATTAGCATCCAAATTATGTAAGTCATCAGCACAGTGAAAACTATTACCTGAGATCTCTCCTCTGCCTTAAGGTATTTTGAGAGGAAAGCTTTTATCTAAAAACTGTGATGACCATGCATTTAAGCATTTTAATTTATTATTATCATGCATGAGACTGCATGAATAGTCTTTCCTGTCTTATTTCTTTCTGAAGTGACTAGGGGTTTTTGTTTGCTGGTCTTTTTTTTTTTGTTTTAATTTAATGCCATTTCAAAGTAAGTTTGTCCAAACAGAACAAAGAGCTTCAAGAGCCAAAGCTGGAATTTACCACTATTTGCAAAAATTCCTACTGATAAGTATTAGAGGTGAGGTCTGTGGCAGGAAGGTGAAAAATCGTTAACCAAAGACATTCTGGAAGGATCTCATTTTTCAGAAGTGACTGGCTGTGCTAGGCTCTGACTATGGTTTTAAAGACTCCAAACTGGAGGTCCAAAATTAAGGAACACAGAAACTTTAGCCCATTTTTAGTATTTCCTTTATATCTTCAGGTCTGGACTCAGACTCTTCGGATTTCCCCACAGCCTGCTGAGTTGAAGGACAAATCATTAGGGCATTTCATGCCTTATGTAGAACCTTTTAATCTACACAAGCCACTGGGACTATTCACATTATTGGAGAGGCCACAACTGCTCATTGCTTAGATTGTCAATCAGCTGAAAATTCAGCATAAAGAAAGCATGAAAGAGAATAACATTAACAGCTCTAGTGAGCTGTCAGCTGCATGAAAGAGGCAAAGAACTCTTGACTGGTAAATCATGCAGAGAGCTGGACATCACTGGTTTAGAAAGCAAGACAAGTTTTCCCAACAGCTCTCTAAAAAGGCTTTACATTTGCATCTGGTTTTGATGTCTCAGAAACTGATGTCTTTCCTGACTATAAATACACTTGCACTATAAATACACTTATCTTCTCTTGTAAAATGTTTTGAAATCTTTTGATGGAAAGCACTAAATATGCAGCCTTCTATTTATGGAGAAGCTTAAGGTGAGATAATGTTCTCTGCATTGAAATGTCATGGTACTGCAGAGAGGGTTGGTCTCCCATCAAAGAACTATTTACAATTTAGAAAAAAAATCTGTCAATCCCACCACAGCTGATCAAGAGAAACTAGCAAATGAACTAGTAACAATCACAGTTGGGGATGAAAAGACAAAAGCAAAATTGCAACAAAGCAATGAGGTTGATTCCAAGCTGGAGCATTAGTCCTTACCTCCTGACAAATTCAACTTGCAAAATTGTCTTCACACTATTCTTGATTTAGCTAACCAAATGCAGACAGAAGTGACACCAGATGAGTCAGGCACACCGTCTGGACTCAGACTCTGAGTTTGGAAATGACAAACTCATGAAAGTTTGCTTGGCTGTTTCATTTCAACAGCTAAAACAAAAGCCAATTTTCCCTTTTATCTTTCAGACAACTTGCAGTTGAACATATCTGAAGGTTAAGGAGTTTGCTGAAGAGGTGTGCTGCTGAGATCAAATACAAATTATCTAGGAACCCCAATTTTAACCCACATTGAGGCAATAAAAGGGCTAGTAGGGACATGTTGAAAGGACTGTTATGGAAATTGCATGCAGTGGTTGCTTTGTTCCATGCACTTAAAGGCACATTCTTAGGTTTGGCCAAGTTACAGTCCATTAATTGCTTGGCAGTGAAATGTTGGAGAGTTGTTATTCCCAAGTTATTATTGCTCAGAAAGTGTCAACAAACAGAACAAGACAGGCATCATTTGTTCCAACTCTTTTACCTTATAAATGCCTCGCTCTACAATTATGTTTGGAAAAATACCTATCTGAATGTAAACCAGAAATTCTCAGTTCTGTTAAGCATTTTACTCATCTACACACTGACTTATAAATCCATGGGTACAGAAGAGGTGTATCTGATTCAGATGTGACATTTTCAAAGGAAATTATCAGACCTCCACACTCCATTTATTGTATTATTCTGCTAATGTAATTCTTAGTATGAAATCAGAAAAATCCTTGCAGGAAGTGGGTGGGAGAAAGAGAAATATGACCATGTCAAGGTAAAATGAAGTGATTAATGATCCGAGACTTGAAAAATAAAACTGTACCCAAAACGAGTATGGTGTAGCATCCTATAGACAAAACATTGCAGTTTAAGTAGATACAGTTATTGTGTTTGGAATAAGAACACACAGTGTTTGATAATCCTTTCTGAATAATTGTACTGTTTCTCCCAAAATTTGTGCCTGGTACTTGACTGCTTTGAAGGTTGCTATGGAAAACACTTAGTTTACACAATACATAGTGTGGGGAGCAGAGAGAAACTGCAGTGGAGACTGGTGTCTGTAAAACACTATGGTTTTTTGCATATATTAATTGTCAAAGTTATTGAGACAAGAAGAGAAAAAGAGACCACATAACTAAGACACTCCTGCCTACTGATTTCAGTGGAATTGCAAAATCAGAATTTGACTTCAGGATATTTTCATCAGAACTAATAACCATGGAGTTTTTAAATAAGCTTTACTGCCACCTTGAAGTGCCCGCCATCTCCATGGGAAACTGACATTCTGTCAAGATTCTCTTTTTCACAGACACAAAGACAATCAGAGAGATATCAAAATAGTCCTATTCTTATCTTTATTGTTGTGTATTATTGTTGACAGGTAGATCCGTAGACAAGCTTTTTGATGCTGGCATTGTAGAAAACTGCAACAAAAATCTATGATAGCAGAGGGGTGGAGATCCAGTTCAAGAAAACAGTAAGATACTATCAGCTCAGCTGGGGACAATGATGAGTATGACATGGTCTTGTCTGCCACATGGGCTGCCTGTCTGTAAGAGCTTTAGACATCACGAGATAACATTTACAGAGGATTTCAAAGAAAGTAAAACTGAGGGGCTAAAGGGAGACCATCACCTGGATAGAGCTGCCCCTGATTGACACCACAGAGTAAAAGGCAAGTTTGCCACAATTCGTATAAACAAAATCTCTTCACAAGATCTGGCTTGGGCTTATGAATAAAGTGTGATCAGTATTCAACTGTTTTTCTCAGATGGTTTTTGACAATTTTGAAAGGAGCTGAACATTTTCTGAACAG
The DNA here is from genome assembly GCF_047495875.1 of Pithys albifrons albifrons. Taxonomy (NCBI): domain Eukaryota; kingdom Metazoa; phylum Chordata; class Aves; order Passeriformes; family Thamnophilidae; genus Pithys; species Pithys albifrons. The sequence goes on along the minus strand of NC_092465.1, from coordinate 13,394,193 downwards.
GTCTCTTCTCTATTTTTGAAACTGCTATCACTAACTTTAACCACCTCTAGTGTGTTTTTACTTCCCACTGCAGAATCTTATAAAAATATGATAGTTTCATTGGCACTGTGGACAGAACAGATCCATAAGAATACATTTCACACTAATTCTACCTGATCTAACACATTTTAGAAATTTCTTTTGTGAGCCTCCTCATACAATAAACTATAGCTAAGGAAAATGACTATTCAAGTTTCTTGCAATTGCAATAATTCTTTCCAGTGCTTTCTGTCTAAGACAAATGGATGTGGCATCATATATCATGGAGGACAAAAAAATATACTGGATATATCCCTAAAAATGGCAGCAGAAAGTGACCTATAACACAACTTTTAATGAGATATTAGAAATGGAAGGAACAATACTGTTTTAATGACACATAAGTAGCCAAAGCAAATCATAAAGATAAAAACTGGAAAAGGACAGCTCCATAAGAAATTGAATGTTTGGAGACAGATTTCTAATGCATCAATGTCCTGTGTCACTGTCTACTGCAATCACCAGCTGCTTTTGAATCCTCAGTACTTCCAAAGTCATCTCCTGAGTCATCTCACTGAACTGTCTTTACAGCTTCTCTTGAACACCTCTGTTTCTATACACACACACACACACAGTTGTTCAGTAAGTAATTTACTTGGTGCCCATATCTTTCTCTCGTGACTGTGAAGCTCCATACATTAAGACTATTTCTGAGCTGTTTGGTGTGTACTGGTGAGCTAACAGGCAGATGTGTGATGAATTTGCACTGCGACCATTCTCTTAACTGGAGAGAGGATACAAGGCTCTCTCCTCTGCCCATGGTCAATTTTTACCAGTTGTACAATTTTCAACATCTCTAATTATGCTAAGAAAGCCTGATGTAAGCTGTTGATACACAGGTCTAAAACACATATGCAGTCCACTCCTGTGGTTTCACATCACTCTGTCTTCCACACAAGGACAGAAATGCAGGCAATATAAATCCATACAAGGAACAAGAATTTCTACCTCTCATTTCAAGAGGTGTCAGTAGGAGCAATGTATTTGAATCCCCACTGATTTTCCATAGATTTAGGCATATTTCATGGTTTAACCCCAGCCAGCCACACAGACCCACAGACCCACACAGCCAGTCGCTCACTGCCCCCCATGACTCCACCCCAGTGAGATGGGGGACAGAATTGCAAGAGCAAAAATTAGAAAACCCATGAGTTGAGGTAAAGACAGTTTAATAGGTAAAGAAAAACCCTCATGTGCAAGCAAAGCAAAATAAGGAATTAATTCACCACTCCCCTCAGGCAGGCAGTTGTTCAGCCATTCCCAGGACAGCCAGGTTCCATCACACATGGTGACTAGGGAAGACAAATACCAACACTCCTAATGGCTGCCCCTTCCTTCTTTGTTCCTGATCTTTTTGTGCTGAGCATGATGCCATATGGGATGGGATATCCCAGTGGTCCTCTGGGGTCAGTTGTCCTGGCTGTGTCCTCTCCCAGCTGCTTGTGCACCTCCATCCTCCTTGCTGGTGGGGTGGTGCAAGAAGCAGAAAAGACCTTGACTCTGTGCAAGCACTGCTCATAAACAATGAAAACATCCCTGAATTATCAACACTTTTGCCAGCACAGATTCATTACATATCTCCATAGTAGATACTATGAAGAAAATTAGCTTAGCTCCAGCCAAAATCAGCACAGCATGCCAGACAGTTATGTTCTGTTATAGTCTGTTAGTAATTCACAGAGAACACAGATTTTTAGATGCTTCACTGTGCTATCTTATCCTGACTACAAGGAGTAGTAAGTAGATTCTTCTCTCTTTTTTTCAGGAAAATATATATTTTTATAATAATTTTATAAACAAAATCCTTAGCGGATATAAATATTTGACCTGTAGCTCTCCTCTTTACTCTCTTGTTCCTAAGAAACTTGTATCGGCTATTTTTCATGAAAGGCTTGTCAAGATGAGAAGCCATCACAGAAACATTTCCGACAATTGGCTCATTCATAATCTAATTGCTCTGGCAGGCAAGAAACACTAAAAGTCCCTCAATGTGCCATGACAGTTTTTATACAGATCTTGACAATACTTGCCAAGCAATTTTCACAGCCTTGAAGTTTCTGTCAAGAGAAAAGAGATAGGAATAAGAAAACTGGGGACTATGACCACATGAAATAAAACAATTTTACTTCCTCCATGTTGAAATGCAAGCCTAAAATTGTTGTGTGAAAGGCATACAAGGAGAGATAATTGCTCTTGTTAGAATATTGTCTTAACTAGGATCTTAACTAAGGTCATCATGGGTTAAAGGTGTACAGTGAAGTGAAGCTCTTTGAAGTTATTATTCCCATCACAGAGGAAATAAGAAGCTTTATCCTGCATCAGATGGAAGGTAGCACCTACTGACTGATGTCGAAAGAGGAGATGGAGGATACATACAGAGAAAGAACAAGAACCACTGACAAATAGGTTTCATTTCTAAAGACATGGATTTCTCTTCCAACAGTCCTGAAGAGGATAGACAGAAACACATTTGTCTTGGCAAGAAAGTCAAACCAACTGATCTCCTTGCTCCATAAAATATTTGCTGAAGGGGTAGAAGGAGGAGTGTCCCATAAGTCCACATGTCTTGGACTTTACCCTAAACAGTCATACATGAGGATGTTTATTTTCCTCAGACCTATCTGTCTGTCAATCAAATAAATTTATGTAATCTACAGGTATGTTACATTTAAGTTGCCCTTTTAAGCGTTTTTTGTTTTCCCTCAATGGAATATTGATGCCTACTAAAAAAAAGAGCAAAAAGCTACATATAAAATGACTGCATGACCTGGGGACTACATACTGCTTATATCTTAAATGTCTGACCTGAAATTTTCTTCTCATTGTTTAATATTTTTGGTCTTAATAGGCAACCAAAGAGATACTGTTAAAAGACAGAGCATGAAGATGAATGAATTCACTCTACTTTTGCCCATCTCGCTTCAATTTACTTCCGTATTTTAATGTATTGTGTAAGCTAATATAGATTTTCAAAACCACAAGAAAAGGAAGTGCAAAAACAAATACTTACTGTGTTCATGCTAGAAATCTTCTGAAGCCCTTCTGAAAGATCTTTGTGAGTTTGAGACACTTAAGGAAAAGAAATAATACCATCTAGAGTAGACAACAAAACACTCATCAAATATACCACTTCATGAGGTTTAATAGTAGAATCAATAGAAATGTCAGCTATGTCACATTAACATCAGAGCAGGTAAATTTATGTAACCACTGGATTGCTATGTTAGACTTCATCATGTTAAAGATAAAAGAGGTAAAGTTTGCCTGCTGCGAGACAGAAGAATGCAATCTTTCAGTGATGCTAATCACTTTGGATGGATTTTGCAGGAAAATTACAAAAATCCACATGTTTAATATTTTCAGCTGGAGTCACCTCAAAAGACAATTCAATCTCCCACCACAGATATGTGTCTGAACAAGTAAAATGAATTTTTCCCTGGAAGGGAAGAGTTATCTCTCCTTTCTCATCTAGGCAGGGAGTGAACAGAAACTTAGGCTAGATGCTGGAATTAGGTGAAATGACTCCATCAAGATGTCTTCTTATGAAAATTCTCTTCCTGCTACTGTAAATGGAAAGTTCTCACAGTCTTACTAACAGATGCCTGTGCCCTCCTTCCTGGAACGCTTTGTTTGCTGGTATTTATGCTGCATAGAAAAGTAAAGCAATGGCTCAGGAGAAGGCTTTGGAAGTGAAGAGGAACAGCAGTATGTTATCTAATATGCCTCACAAATGACTTGTGGTTTAAATGATTTAAGGTACAGGATTGTTATTTCATTGGATGGACAGATTTGGTCAAATGCCTTAACAGCACTCATGAACATTAATTCCAATTCCAAGTGGCTATTCAATTCCATGTTCATAGTCCTTGTTATTCAAGTTGCTGTGTGACTGTCAGAAGAAAACAGATTGCTGTTCATTTTAATCAGTCAGATCACAGTTTTATTGAACGTGCCTGTTTGATGTGATTGCATCTTGTGCAACTGAGCGAAATGAGACAAAAAGAGCAATTTTATATCACGTAGATAATAACAGATGCGCCCCTCAGAATTCATTATAGAAATCTGTTTTGCAGCCGTATGTTCCACTTCATCTGAAATCCTTTTGTTCTCATCAGCCTCTTCCTGTGTGAAACTACCACTTTGCATTTTGCAAGCATCAACTAATGGAATCTGATATTACCTTGTCCATATCCTTGGATCCTCTGTTAAATATTGAAAACTAAGTCTAGTTTTTCATAACCTACTAAAATAGCCTGATAGTCATCTGATTATAAAGCACCAGGCATATTTATCCTCTTACTATTTACCCTTTAAATACCACTCTACAATAACTGGGAAAAAAAAAAAAAGAGCGCTTTGGCTGTAAACAGTTTTTAAAACACTTTATTTCTTTGGCTTTTCCTTCTGTCTCAGTCTGAGCCTTCAGAGTGCACAAATCTCTATGAAATCTCAGCACAGCTTTGGTGTCATTTTAGTTTGTGTTCAAATCTGTAGCCATCCAAATTCCCTTAGGATTTATACATATGTGTATGAATCAAAATTACAGGTATCATATGCTGCTTCTTTTCCACATAACCTTTCTTAAACACCTACGTGACTATGCTGACTAATACGTTTTTTAATGGCTTGATTCTTGGCTGACGTACATTCAAGTGGCTCCACAGATTTTGGTGGACTTATGCCAAATTACATTATTGCAATGGTTTGGCTGAAATCCTATCCCCTTTGACATCATTGGCAAAGCTCCCATTGCCTTCAGCAAAGAAATTACTTCAATGTATATGCTTGGCATATAGAGACCCTCCTCAGCAGAAGGTCGTGCAGTCAGGAGAATGTATGATGTCTCAGTTAGAGATAACAAATTCATCCTGTGAAGTCTGCTAGAGGTCAACACTAAAACATGAATTTATTGACAAAAGAAAGAATAAAAGAAAGGTTGGAGAAATATGAATTAATTTCTGCAAAAATCACTGTAAGATATTGAAATGTGAATCTGTTGGTGACTCAGAGCATCTCCTTACATTTTTGTGTCTTCCTTATAGAGTCACTGTCTTCCTTAAAATCCTCTCTTTAGCCTTTCCGTAATCAGAAATCATCATTTTCTCTGGGTCAAGCCTGCAGGTATATAAGTATAACAAAATTAGTGGATCAAGCACTGTGACCCAGACATATCTCTGCACATACCCCTCACAACCCACCCAGGCAGTACCTTAACATTTTCAAGGGCACCTCATAAGTCACCCATTCTTCCTTAATGTTCTCTGAGGCACTTCACCTGTTCTTCAAGGCCCTGTTTTGTTCCCACATCTATATGTCTACAGCATCGACAACATCAGGACCCTACTGAGTGATATTTTCCATCTCTCTGTGTCTACCTCTATGACTTCGGCATGAGGTTCCCATACTCATAATCTAGATTTGGCATAGGAACTAATTAAATCCTTTTCTGTTCTTTTTTCAGCCCTACTAAACATCTGTTGTATAACCCCGGGCCTTCAAAATCCATCGCATCTCTTTACATCTATTTGGGCTAAATTTATTAAGTTAATGCTGTAGCATAGGTTTAAATAGCATCTTGCACAATCAGATCCCAATCTGGGGATAATTTTGAAATCAGAGAAGTATTTTCATTCAAATAAGAAAAAAAAACCATGGGGTTCTTTTTACTTGCTAATTTTAGTTTTGAGTTGGCCCTTTATTGCTGTTTGGGGTTTTTTACTGTTTCATAGAAACATTCAGATCATCTTTTTTTCCTTTGTTTGAAATTTCCTCTTTCCTTAGTCTAAACAGCAAATCAAACAGTCAATCATTCAGACAAGACTAGCTAGCTCTTCTAAGCTTGAGTGAAATACCAACAATAATAATAATAATTGATTTCCAGTCCTGTTTCAGCAGAGGACATCACATAGTTAAGCTATTGCCTTGTTAGACTGGAGGTATGCTAAATGATGAAGGGACTGTCTCTCTCATGTCTGTTTGAAGAGAGCAAGGGGATTTCTATTTCTTGTCATCCTGGAGAAGCCCGATAACAAGACGTTTTTTAATCTGAAAGCTGGGCTTTCATCAAGTGCAACTTTTGTTTCTTGAGAGACAGTTGTTGAGGTTCTGAAGCATCAGAAAAACCTTTCAGTGAAAAAAGGCATAAATTACGCTTGTGTTAACAGTAAAGGGACAGAGGCAGAATCCATATCAAAATGCTATGAATTATATTGCAGGTCTAATGTTGCTTTGTGTGTGACATTAATGCCATTGAAAACACATTGACATAATAGGCTAATATAAACATTACCAGCCAAGGCTGAAATAAAGGCAGGAAGGTTATCATTGACAGTATGGATATAAACATATCAGTCTTATAATAGTATTATAAATAAAAAGGTTGTTAATTTAACAATGGCCATATATATATATTTAAGTAATGTCAGTGCTCACACATTGCCAGCCCTTGTCTCAGCATTTATATGGGACCTCATAAAGCAGCCAAACACTTCCTTTTAACTTTTAGGGAACAATAGTACAAACCTGACCATAAACATGATTCTGCTATATAAATCAGGTCTGTACATGTGTAAATTGCATTGGTAATTTATCAAAGTAAATGCAAACAGAAATAGCCTGGTCATATATCAAGAACACCAATATAATGAAAAACACGTTCTGGAAATCATACCCAGGTCATGCAGGTATGTGGTGTTAGAGCACACAAGGACAAAGAAATATTTTGTAGGAGATGGTTGTCATTCTCAGGCCTCAGATTTCTCAAGGAGTGTTATATTAAGGGTAGAAAGGCACTGTGACCCTCCCAGGTAACCCCTAGCCCTGTTACTTCCTTAGGGAGGCCTGGTACTACCAGAGTCAACAAGAACTTTTGAGAAGAGACTTGTTATTTCCATGGTGCCAAGCATTCATTCTGCAACACGTTTCTGTGTTCTTGCTTTTAAGCAAGACCATGGACCTTGGGACTATGGAAGCATCTAATAATTGAGGAATAGAGAAACTGACAGTCCAAAGTGACACAGATGCATAATCTGCATGGCATCACCTCTCTGAAGTGCAAGAAAGTTCAGAATTGTTTTCAAAACCATGACAAAAGCTGACAACTTCCCTCAACTGCCTTTCTATGCTGTGTCACATAATGGCTCTTAAAAGAGATAGGGGGAGCTATATATGGACCAAAGATTTTTACTTTTATCAGTTGCATTTGAAAATAATTGTGCAGGGCATCAGAGCTCTTTACCACAAACAATCCCACTGGCAGACAACTTTACTCATAAGTCCTCCTCTGGAACTAAGAGACAGATTTCTCTCCATTAAAGCTACCCATCTGGTTTTTCATACCAAGTGCACAGGAGTCAAAAATGCTTGTAGCTCTGTCTGAGCAGTATAGCAGACTCCTGTTTTGAAAAAAGCTTCACTTACCCACCATAGAACAGCATTTCATGGCTTTGTACAGAGCATTAAATAATTGAACAAATATTATACCACTCCCCTAAATGAGGTGTTAATGTTGTTTTAAGGGATGTGATGCTTCCTGCCAAGAAACCATCTGTTGAATGAAATATGTGAGACTAAAATGAGGCTAAAAGAAGACTGCAGATATGATAGCTCCAGACTGGAAGCTACTTGGTACCATGGGAATGCAAATCAGTGTTGATCCTGACAGCTGTAGGTGTTCAGCTCCCAACAACTAGTAACACACTCTCATACCTTTTTTTTTTTATTTTATCTTTTCATTTTTTCAAGGGTGAAGAGCAATCTAGAGCTACTTGCTCAGCATATTCAGAGATGAGTAAATTAAGGAGACATTACATTATCTCTTAGAGTATTTTAAATAAAACAATGATGAATACTGGGAGAACTTGTAGCAGCTTCTGCTGATCACTTATAAGAACAGTTTTTAAGACTCAAAAATGTTATCGATTTTTATGCTGGTTTGATCTTTTAATTCTGCTTTTACACGTCCTGATTTTGTCAAGTGCAAGGGCCAGACATGCATTTGAATGTCTGGAGAAGCTCTTAAATCTTATTTCCACTTCAGTCTCCTATAATGCAATTAGTTAGATAGCGCTCCTTCCTTGAAAAAGGATCTTTGTGTATGTTAAAAATTTTTTTTAAAGGCAAATCTGGACAACAAGGATCCAGAACTTTAGGCACAGAAGTGACTTACTAGAGCGTGATCACAACTGACTTCTGATTGATCCTACAGCAAAGTATATCCAGAAAACTCATAAGGATGCAGAAGAATTGTAGTCATTTTCCTTTCCCCTTCTTTTACTCTGGATTGAAGGCATTGCAGCAAGAATATGAAATTTAGATACTAAACTGATCAGGTTTTTCTAGTATCCCACCAAAATTAAATAAAGATGATTTCTTGAGGGGTCATAGGATTACTTCCTTTATCATCTTTTTGCATCTTTCTTTTAATATTAGTAAATACAGGTACAGATACTGAAATTCTGAATAAATGCTTTGATATTCTTAGGTGAGATGTGGTACAAAAGAATATTTTATTGCTGTTAAAAATCTGAGAAGGCATTCAGCGAATTATGCTGGGCTGAGATCTCTCATACGATTCCATTCATTCATCATCTAGTAATGATTACAAAAGAAAAAAAGAAGTCCCTTTCAGACTCCTCCTCTAAAGCAGTTTGCATTCTTTCATCAGAGCTGCGACATCCACTAGTTATCACAAACATGTTTCTTCTCCTAAATATACTTGACCAGTTATTTCTCTTTAACATTGCTAAGAGGAATATGCCAAGACAAAGTAATACAAAAATCCTGTCTTGTATGAAAAGCTGAAACAGTGACTTTGCGCCTCCAGTGACAAGAAGCAGACTTCTTCTTCTGCATCAGCTCACCCCAGTAGTGGTACAATCAGACAATGTTGCTGCGATATGCTTTCACAGCTGTTTTGACTGACTGTGCATGTCAGAGCCTCTTAATGCCGACATAGTTCTTTGATTAAAATCAATTAACTAGCAAGGGGGAAATAAATAATTAAAGAAAGAAAGAAAGACAGAGCAAATAAAACCTTGGGAATATTTGCAATTCCACCAAACCTGAGAATCATACAAGGTACAGGTGGTAAAGAAACTTCTTATCATCTTGTGCAGTCCTAATACTGCCCATTCTCCAGTCCTCTGGTCCTGCAAACATAGATGCTGGTGCTATCTCTGGCAAGCGACTTCCAAAAGATGACACAGCATTCTTTAGGAGAGGTTTGGTATTTTTCTTTGATGTGCAATTTCCATGAGCTGAAGTTGATAGGATGGAATTCTGTACTGATGTGTTGTTCATAGCAAGCCCTGTTCTGCTCCTTAAGGCAAGACTCTGTCCTGTGTGGGATGATCTAAACTGTCAGTGGCAAAAAGGAGTTACAGACAGCAACACACCATCAGCAAAACTCAAAAGAGGTATTCACAGCACACAACCGTATATATCTAAAATCAACCTAATCATCTTCTACACCTAAAGAATAGAACAGGATATCTAAAACTTGGTGTTATGAATATGTCCCTTGTAGTCCTTACTAAAACATATATTGCAAAGTTAAATGAGTAAATAAATTCATATTCCACGAAGGAATTCCACAAAAAGGAAAGGAGGAGAAAGTAAAATATTTTAAACATCTTTGTATGCAAATGAAAAAAGAAGAGGTGTGAAATAAGACTGTGAGGATGTGTTTCTACTCAAAACAAAAAGTGCATCATAACTTTTATTTCCCTTTGTTTATGAAAGAAAAAAAAGCTTATATAATAGACAATTAAGTGTGGTGGCAAAGTGTGGCAAGATTTATGCTTCATCAAACTACAAGACCTCAAAATACCTTTCACGAGTGAAGAATTGAAATTTAAAAATGCAACCTATCAAGACACTGCAGAAACAAAGACAAGAACATGCAGTCTCTGAAATATGGATGATTCAATTCTACCAGCTTCAATATTTTTACCATCATAATACCAGCAGTCCTGAGTGCTCATGGTCATGTAATTAATAGTTTTATATCTGGCCCATTCCATGACTTGGACAAAAGCTAGAGGACTTGGACACCCTGCATATAAGCTGTAAGTCTGCATACAGTAAAATGCATCTCTGTAAATTATGGGTCTGGTTTTCCTCAGAGATGAGCTCTGTTTCTATAACGATGTTCTCCTGGGTGAAGAGGAGGAATCACTTATGGTTATGTCCCTCTTCTGGAATATATTCACAGTTGTTACATCTTAGCTTTGGTCAAACGAGATCTGATCAGTCAAATCATAAAGGTACAGAAAATTCCTGATCCTTTTTCTGTATGTGTTAAGAGGTCAAGGATAAAATCTCCTGGATCTTTGGTTTCCAACTCTTCTACAGGTCTTCTGGTCAAACAGTTGGATATCTTCAGGGATGCTGTTGGAAACTACCCAAAAAACTATCAGATGCTGCAGGCTTTTTATATTAGTATAGGTTACCAGTCAAGTTGAAATCAGTATTTAAGCGCCAGCCTATAGACCCTTAATTAAAGAAAGGGAACACAAACAAGGGATTTGTGCAGTGTGAAAGTTTAACAAGGATCAATGCCTAAGTTAGAATCAAGACTAAACCTTCAATAAAGACCTACCTAATGAGTTGTTGTCGTCCAGATCTAAATGAATTCCATGAGAAATGCACACAAATAACAGACTCTGATGACCTCTGAGGCAGCTCTGATCTATCACAAGGTGAGAGCTCAATAAATATGTTTTTTTCTGCCTGAATGTATTTCTTTCCCCTATCCTGATGCCTGGGGAGTCTCATAAGGAAAAGGCAGAAAGGTACTAACACTGTTAGGACACTATGAAAAAACAGGAAAAGATCCCAAATGAGCTGTTTTCTCATGGGCAGTGTGTGAAGATATTAAGGATGGCAGGGAGTAACTCCAGATAGTAAATAAAATGCTAGGAGTATAATGAACACTGCAGATTTTATAGTCTAATTTTTTCATCTAAAACAGTGTGGAGGGTAGAAGATATTTATGGTGGGTGAAAGATATTTAATGCCTTAATATAAGTGCACTATTAAACTGCTGGTAACCCAGAATTATACCTTTGTTGGGTTTGGGGTTTTTGTTTTGTTGTTTTTTGGGGTTTGGGGTTTTTTTGACTTTTGCTCACCTACAAACTAAGTTAGCAGTGAATGAAACCTATTAGTGTTTGAAAGATGTAGGGTAGCATACGAAATTCTTTGCAAAGTAAAGGTAGTAGAGCAGAAATGGAAGAGTCCAGATAAATTGTAAGACCTTGTAGCATTTCTCTGTTCCCAAACCAGAATGGGAAATCCAGCCATGACTAGATTTCTAGTCCTGTGTGTAGACATAGCCACATACAAACATTTGACTTTCCCAATCTAGTATCCTGGGTTATTTCACAGAACAAAAACAGAAGAAATTTACTTGGTAAAGCAAGACAGGCATCTATGCACAGCCCTAATGGACAGAGTAGCTGGTTGTTAAAACATTACAGCATAACCAGCCTAATACAGACAGACATTTAAGATGGAAATGGAAGAAATTCCCAATTTACACAGGTGAAAGTGGGAGATTTTTGAAATCTTACCCTGTCCCTCCCAGGATAAACAAAGTAGCTGCAAGACAAGGCTAAGGTCAGTGTTCATCTCAGCAGTTTACCTCATCCAGGTCTTCAGCAAGTATAAGTTTTGAAGGCTATAGATCATGAGAAACCCTGCCTGATCACCTCCCTGTTCTCAGATTTTTAAGTATTACATTTCATTACAACTGTTCTCCTCGATTTAAAAGAAAATCCACAAGCTGTATTACTTCTACTCATAGTGCAATTCAAAATAAGCTGGTTGGTTTGGATTTTTTAACTGATAAATGACAATGGTATGAGATATCTGGAAACGTATTTACTGTGAACATACTTATGCCATCTCCTTGGTGTATAAGATACAAGCAGTGATTGGCACTGATTGGAGGTCAGACACAAAACCAGATTATTGCATGTTAGCAGGCTCTCTGTAGCTCTTCATATGCACAATTTTGGTCTGCACTTCACCCCTCTAGGTACCTTTTCACTTCAAAAAAATGTATATATTTGAATATTTAATCTGAATGTTTACTGCTTTTGTGAATATCAGAATTTGGAGAAAAGTGAAGAACACAAACACATAAGACTGTTCTCAGTAATCACTAACACAGCATATTTTTTCATATTTATCTGTGTTTTGAGATTTTATTTACTGAATATTACAAAGTCTTTAGCAATCCCTGAATGGGAGATAGTTTATACTACACTAAGCTAAAACATAAATCAGAATAATGTACATGTATATGCCATATCTGGAGAATGGTCTCCAAAGAAGAAAAATCAGGGGACTGATTTTTATGCTTATAAGAGCCAGTGGGGAGTTCTGGTCTAAAATCAGTGTCATGTGCAATGAGCTCCCGTGGATGGATAGGGAAGTTTGTGCAGATAGATGTGGATTTACAGTCCTCAAGGTATTCTACAATAAACTGCCATGAGGGTTTTCTTAGCCTACACTGAGAATGCCTTTGTGTGCAAGTCTAATAAACTATTTAGCACTTATTCTCTATTAGATAGGTTTTTTACACCAGCTGACACACCAATTTCGACACATTACCTTTTCTGTAACGATAAATCCTGTAAAAATGTCTGGATAAGCTACATTTAGGTCTCTTTTTATTCTCCAAATATGTAGACGGGCTGGCAGTGCAAGTGTATGAATCCAGTTTCCTTCTGTTCTAAGCTGGAATGCTTCCCTAGAAGCCAAGGCAGGTCCAGAAATTCAGATCTGCAGCAAATATGACCTGGTTATCATGATATGGTCACCATAGCACTGCACAGTCTCTGAATATCCTACAGTTTTGTAGGCAAAAGGTCTGCATAGTGTGCAAATTTAAGAACCTACAGCAATAGTTTTTTTACACATTTAATGTCATAAGCAGCACAGCTGCTGCCCAGGGGGAAAGGCAAAGCAGCCACACGACATGATGCTTTGCCCTAAGGTAAGTCTGCCCCAGGAAATCTCACACTGGTTCTCTTCCAGGAGTTTTCCTAAGGGGATAGGAGTTTGTGCAAAGTTATGCTAAGTCAGCTGATGCTAGCCATCTGCCTAGAGGAGTCTACAGGGCAACCCCAGTCATGCAAGTTTAAATAGCCTGAGTTCTCCAGTGGCAGGTGCAATGCTCCAATACATGGTGCCACCCTCTGGTAGGTGAGTGTATTAAATATTACTTGGTGCAGTTCAAGTCCAAGAGAAAAAGAGAAATCTCCAATGCTCCTTCTTGAAAATGTTTTATTGGGCCGAGGGGGCAGGGAGGGGGGAATAAAAAAAATTTGGCAGCCAAAAGTGCCAGGCTAGTGGAGACACACTGTCTGCACAGCAGCTTCTCTGGGTAACAGATCTTAAAAGCTTCAATAGTGATCTGTTATTCTTACAAGATATAACAAAGCTCCCAACAGGCAGCGAACAGCAGAATTAATGGATTGGAAAGTGAGAGTCTAATGTATGAGCTTTCAAAAGTCTCTCAAGACCAGCAGCCTCATTGTGCATATCCCGTAAGTTACTGCTATTGGGTTTTGGGAGTACGTGATACTGTCAATGGAAAAAAAGCACAAAGGTCAATACAGCTGCAAACTATCTCAGAGCATCTCAGTAATACTTCTATGGAAATACTTTAACTCCAAGAGAAACAAATATTATTTACACATCAAAGGGCTTAAAAAATACCCAAGTAAGCAAAAGTTGGCTCAGTTCAACTACTTTACAGTTAAATCATTTTTTATTGAATTCAAGTTTCATGGATCATTAGAGAGCCAGAGGCTGAACTCCAAGATCTGCTTTGACCTAATGAGTCTTCAGCAAATTGTTTTCTTAAGGATACCATGCCTTCCTTCTGGATTCTGGAAAAAAAAATATGTGATTTCTCTTTATTTTTTCTTAAAAAAACCCCAAACTTTTTATTGAATGTAATTTATATCCAGCGCAATAAGCTGTTGATAGGGTGTATTTCCTTATTCTTTCTTTCCTTTGAATATAAATGTCCCAATAGCTTAGAAAAGGTACTGACACATGCATTTACTTTCTTATTAGAAAGAGCTTTAAACTTCCTGATTTCACAGGCTTATGCTGCTTTGCAGCATCATAAAACTGACAGTTATAAATCAGTGTAACCATTACTTCTAATGCTCTAATTGATATTGGAAAACAAGAGAGGGAAGTTTAATCTATCAGGAACCTTACAGCTGATACAAATTTGCCTTCAGATGAAAGTCTTTATTAAAAAAACCCACCACTTTAGCAGGCAAGTGAAGAGTGAGTTGAAAGTTAATACTTCCCATACCAGAGCAGAAATATTTGACATCATCAAAATTTCTTCTATCATCATGGCTAGGGTGGGATAATATCTCAGCCAACAGCACAGAAGAGACTGATAGGACTGGCAGCACATCTAGACACCCATGACTGCCCAGCTCAGATGCCTGGACACTTCTTTGCAGGTGGGTGCACTGTGTGTAGTGTGTGGTACACAGCCAGGGTGAGCTCTGAGTTCATCCTTTGGGTTTACAGTGAGATATCTTAATTGCTCTGCTGTTGGGTCAAAATACACCCCCAAATAGCCTATCCCTGAATCCAGCAGTCATCCTGAGAATAAGAAAAAATTCAGTCTAGGCAGAGAGCTCCTTCATCAAATGAAAATTGCCTCAGGAGGAAGTGGCCATTAGCAATTGTCTTAGACTTACATATGGAAGTCTTACTTTCTAACATCTACACACAAAGTAAAAAGAAATTGTCTTTTACTTGAATGCAGTGAAATTTTTATTAGAACCAGCTTGTGACATGAATGGAGTAGAAGTTTGCGTGCTTCAGAAAATGGAACAAGCAGCACAGCAAGAGACACAGCAACTTGTGTTACAGTTTATCTACTGTTAATCCAGGGATTTGGTCTGAAAAGCCAATTGGTCTTTGTAGCTCTCATTGTTGTACAGCTAGAGCTGGCAAAAAATGTTCTTGTAACTAGCCCAACAACAAGGATGTGAGAGAAGCAGAAATCATTTGTCTGCAGAGTCAGAATTGGTGATCACTTCCAGCCAGAGAATCAGGAAAGAGACATTTCTGAAATGTCTCAATTTTCCCTTCTCTGAATGGCCAGTGGCACTTCTGGAAAAGCAGACCAATCTGACATTTGGTGTAGTCCCCACCATGGAGACTCCTGTCAGGTGCCTCTCATGAAGTCCTTTAGTGGTACTTGTTTCCATATGAGGTGAAGGAGGTTTGCCCACAGTGGTCAGCTGTGCTCCATGGACTCAACTCAGCACTGTGTGTTGAACTCCTGCCCTGTGGCTCACAGAGAGGCTCTGGCCCTATGGCCAACACCTGCTTGCTCCTGCAGTCCTTTCTTTTCCCAGCATTACACAACACTTTGGTTTTCCTTTTCCCCCCCAAAACCCTGTCCTTTCCTTCAGGCTGTTCACATCTAACCACAGGGCAGCAAGTTTAGGAAGCAAAAGCAGACACAAGTATCAAACAAGTGTCCTTGTATTTCTACAGCACAGAACATACAGAAATACCTAGCAAAGTAGCGTTCAGGCCATTCTCCCCTTCCTGAACCCCTTCCTCCATCACAGCCATCAAACCAGAGTCTCAAACCGGGGCCAAGTTGCTAGAGATGGTGAGGATGAACAGAGAGAGCAAACCAGTGCTCATTAGTGTTTCTGGAGGGATGGGCATTGGAGGGCATCATAAAGGCTCCCACCCCTCATGAGAAGTAAGGAGAGGAACTGGGTGGCATTTTAGGGCTTTGGGACTTGGTGATCCAGAATAAGGTGTGGGAGCAGCTTGGAAACTGTACCCATATGAGAGCAATGAGGAGAGAGCAGGGCAAGCAAGGGACAAGCAGAATCTCCCCAGTGGCCTAATACTGTCTGAGGCTTTCCCTTGCCTGGAATTTAACCTCAGGAACAGAAGGCTGGGCCTCTCAGAGGGCCATCAGCAAACATCTCTACATTGCTATGGTGTTGGGAGCCACAAGACCAGGGAAGATGGGCAGAGGGAGGGAAGGAGTGGTCTGGGATACATGTCACATCAGTGGCATCAGCTGAGACAACCACTGGGTTGCCTGCCCTGCCTTGTTGGACAGAAAAGTGCAGCTGTGCATCCACATATCCAGG
The DNA here is from genome assembly GCF_047495875.1 of Pithys albifrons albifrons. Lineage (NCBI taxonomy): Eukaryota > Metazoa > Chordata > Aves > Passeriformes > Thamnophilidae > Pithys > Pithys albifrons. The sequence goes on along the minus strand of NC_092465.1, from coordinate 13,377,946 downwards.
ATTTCTGAGCATCTGACCAGGCCCCGAGGGCAGCAATACAGTGAGGCTTCATATAAAAAACACAGGTCAGGCTCAATCCTCACTTGGCTGCAGCCTTCCACCAAGGGGTGTGGAAGAGTTTGCCTGAGCAAGAACTAAGGTAAGGACCTTAATATTTGTCATGCTAAATTCCAGCCCTTTGAAGTAGTTCACAGCTGTCAGTGTCAACTTGTGTTATTTTGGATTTGAGCTTCCTGAGGAATTGGACAAAACCCCTAAGAACTCTTTGTAAAAATGTTCAGCCCAAGGAGTTGTAATTCCTTTGCATTTTTCACTATGAAAAGCTTGCTGAAACTGCTTAACTACAGAAGGTTGATTGCTGCATATCTTGAATTTCAGACAAATCACAAGATGTTAAAATTGGGACTTAGTGTGATAATGATGACTCTGCCCACTTGGTTCACGATAGGCTTCAAGTACTGTAGTTATTCTTTCAGTATTAAAGAAAAGAAGCTTTCTCTCCTGCTACTTCCCAGAAAGCAGGGCAATGAAATCTAACCAGCTTGAAACCATTCAGACTAAAATGCAAAATGATGATTTTGGCAGGGAGTGGGTATGTACAGTGGATAAAGCACAGGAAATTAAGAGCCAAGTGATGAAATATACATTAACTGAAAGCCACAGTAAAGCATCTTGCTATGTAGCATGTTTAGAAAAATTATAAGCAGTTTAAAATTAAGGACAATTTTTTTATTATCATTATTTCATACATATATATGTGTGTGGGGGAGTGTGTGTCTGTATGTGAATTACAAGCAGTAATGGAAGGGTAGATAAATTACTTTTGTCAGAAGAATGAGGAAAAGAGAAAAAAAGCATTTAAAATACACTGAGAGCATATAATTAATCAGAACTACTCTGATTAATAATTATTGTTATTGTAGTTATTATTGATAAATGTTAGCAGTAGACTTCAATGGCTGAGCTACTAAGAATTCAGATTAACTGAAATGCATCTAATTTCCCTGCATGTAGCTGTAGCCATTTTTATTAACCAATATTTCTTCCCTAATACTGCTGGTTAACGTTGCTCTCTTGCTCCATGTAATATGCACAGTTCCTGTTCTACTTAAAAATACCGACGGACCATGAATCTATTCCTGCCTCTGCCCCAGGCTTTCTTTTGGCTTCAGTGAAGTTAATTCTCCCTCCATCTCTATCTTTGTCTGTGACAAGGGGAAACCAGCCCTCTTGAATTCATAGGGGGCAATCTTTATTGATGGGTATTGTAGAAGGAAGGGGAATGTATTGCTGGGAAACCCCTCAGAAAGCATCTCTGACGAATTGGATTAAAGAAACAGACAACACAACGAGACTGAAGTGGGGCAATGAGCTCAGACCTGGGGAGGATGGATATTATTTAGGTATTTTTCTGGCATGTTTTAGTCTTGCAAAAGGATCATCAGTGAAATGGTAACTAGCTTTCCAAAAGGAGAGGAGATAAATTTTGACTAGGAGGTGGTGGGAGATGTGTCCATTATGGCCTGCTTGCCAGATAGAACTATGACACAAGTCCTGTCCTGGACAGGGGATTTTCATCTTCCTACTAGACTGCAGAGATTCCTTGCACTGTTTTGAGAGTGAAGCACGAACAGAGCCTTGAGAAATGATCCTCTCCAATTTGCAGTACACCTGTACCATGGGGCAAAGGGCAGACAGAGTTAGAGAGAGTTTCATGTTTTTATGGCCTTTGCCCATTTCCTTTCTGTATTCTACCGGCCTGACTGTAGGTTGGGCTCACAGTAACTGCACTGTGGTGACAGGATCCTGATCTTACAGCTGGTTAACTCAAACAAGCATAGTTCATGTAGTCAGCATGATCTACACCAGGGTGTACATGAGCTTTCCTGCGTGAGTGCAGTCTGAGGCTTGGTCAAATTTGAGCGTGGCTTTCCTGACGGTAACAGATCAGCCCAGACCTGAGCATGAGCTGAGAACAGAGCTGTCTCTAGGGTATCGACAGGCCCCTCCCAAGTTCTGCTTGTGCTCCAGCCCCTGACATGAGCATAAAGCTTTACACAGGTATAGGCTCTGTATTAGCCTGCAACATTAAACACAGGAGTTATTTCTAAAGCCAGCACTTTATTCAAGTAAAGGCTTCAGACTGTCAAAAGTTTAATTTAAGAGTGAGGGGTTTTGTAAGAGAATAACAAATGAAATCTACCTCCCCTGCTAACTGAGTAATCAATATGTAAGATCAGCTGAAAACATATTTTCAGATGGTCAGTTATTCTTGGTGCTGTGATTTTGTATATTATTTCAGCCAGAGACAACATTTTTCTATACGCTACAGTTAAATCAACTCTGAGGTGTGAAATGAAACAAGAAAAAATCACACTTCTCTCAAACTTTAACAAATCTGCTTTCATCCTCAGGCAGCAAAATAATCTCTTTATTATTAAAGGAAGCATTTCTGTGTCAGAACCACCTCTGTTTCTAATTATTTGTTTTGCCATGTTCTTAAGCTGTAGATGAGGAAGCAAAGTGATACCATGTAACTTATATTCCTTTATTATCCACATGCAAAAGCATATTGTTTCAGAGCTATCTCTGGATATTTATGTGCATTTTGGTTTTACTTTCAGAACAGTGTAAATGTATAAAGTTAAAATGAAGACACTTTCATATTACCTTGATGCCAATATCCTTCTGCAAGATGTAAAAGAATCCTGCTTGCTGTCCACAATGTTTTGTTTTCAATATTGATTTCTTCTTGGTTTTGGTACAGAGAACCTAATCCTTCTCTAAACTGAAAATCAGTTAAGTAGACTTTGACCTATTTGTGCTTAAAGTTCTTTTTTCACTGGTATGCTAAGGGGTCTTCTTTCTGCTTGAGTCAAACAGAATGTAGTTATTTCAAATTGCCTGATGTTAAAATTTATGATACCAAAAAGACAACAAATCCCTTGTCAGTCCCTACTTAAAACCAACAGACTTTGTCTGCTGTCAGTGAAGTCAAACAAGCAAAACACTTGCTTCCTGCAGACAGAGCCTACAGCTATTACAGACAATTCAATTTAGAATCTCCATTAATATCTCATCTAACTAATTCTTGAATGTGCATAACAATGGTGTCTTAACCACATCCCTTGGACGTGAGACCAGCTACACAATTCTTTCTCCTAAGAACATTATTCTCATTCTCTGTTGCAAGTTCCGATCTGATTTCCTCCATGTGATCTAATTTCCTTCTGCATGTAGAATTATCATCTAGAGAAAATACATATTTGCAGATACAAAGAGATGAAATACTATAACAATTGATGTAAATGTATGCTATTCTTTGTAATGCATATTATTACTTATTTTCATTTCCACTCTTTTACTAAAATAGCTTATTGAATGACAAAGTGTAAGTTCATGGACTAATGATATATTTTGAACTGTATTTTTCTGTGTGGAGAGTTGTTTTAAGTTGCAAAACAAAATGAAAAAGTTGAAATCATGCTAAAAGCAGCGAGATGCCATAATGACTTTAAAGCGCCTTTTAAAATTTATTGAAATTAAAAATGCTTTGTACTTTAAAAGATGAGCAAGATTTTGGTTGTCCCATTCCCATACCAAACTTCATAACCTGTTCTTTGGTTTCTGCCAATAACTGCTGTATGGCAGGAAGATAAATAGCTGCATGAGAGAGCAAATCTCAAACATCACCCATTCTTCATATGCACCTTAAGTGTGCTTTTTCTTCAACAGAGGAAAGCTAACAGCCTATTTATCTTTTAAGACACTCCTATTATTTATACAGTATTTATCAAGTCTTCACTGTATTTTGAAATACAAGGATGTTTAACTCTTCACAATTCTTGAAGCATACAAGGGAAAATTATTACAAAGACAACTTCAAGGCACAAAAGCTAACCTTTCTGATACTTTTCTTCAGAGAAGAAAAACATTCCATAAGTATCCATCACACAACACAGTCTAATTATTTTTGTTTGCATTGATTTAGATAACAAGAGGAGGAGCAACTGGGTAACTTTTCAGATTCTCCTTCCAGAAGAGAAAGCAATGGCTAATCTCTCCACCTGTGCAACCCAGCCCTCCTCCCTGTGCACAGACAATGAGTCAAGTCTCCAGCTGCGGTGGGAGAAAAACCACAGTGCCAGACCACAAATGAAAGTGATATACTGGTAGAAGAGGGTAACAAAAGAAGCAAAGAAACTTGCATTACAGTGTGTAAAAGCAAACTGGTGTCAGATGAACCAATCTAGTCAATTTATGCCAGATGATGGTCTGCTCCAACAAAGATGAGATCTGCATCGAAGGTTGCAATTACTCAAGATAGCCATGTTACTTCTCCTAAACGTGCAGTAATATCAGCTGACTTGGACCATTAAAGGCACATTCTGGTTCATCTTATTTTTTAGAAACAAGACCAAAAATAGGGAAAATAATAAAAGAGTGATACTGGTCTTCTATCTAGATTTTTGCAGAAAGATCTGTCATCTCACAGTAAAAGAATTTAGGAAAGTGTAAGAAAGTAACAAGGGCCCAAATCACCTTAGCTATAATAATCTGTATATGTTAATCAGAAGAATGAAATGAGGGCATGCTACAGCGACCATCTAAACTTCATTACTATGCTATAATATCACCTGGAGCAAGTTGTTTATTTCAGGGCTACAGCCAGGGCTAACACTGGGGAACTAATCAAGGACTTCTAAACCTAACTGCCTATCTCTGTGGATACATTAATATCCATAAATATGATAGTACTCAACCCAGTACCTCTGTGAATTGCAGGGTATCGTCTATTATACCCTGACCAATAATAGTTCACACAGGATTATGGGGAGTTATTGCCAGTACATTGCTCTCTGGTCTAGTTTACCCAGAATTACTATAACAAAGTAAGTAGAATTTAGGAGATCTGGATCCTCACTGTTTTGCATTCCTACTGCATTTTTTATTCAGGGAACTCAAAGTGTACATTGCTTAACTAATTCAACCTTACAATGCCCCTGAGATGCAGGTAAACAAGTTTAAGTAAATTTTACAAGTGGAAAAACAAAATCTAATATTTTTGCCAAAGTTACAGTCTTTTGCAAGCAAAACCTGGCTCAGAGGGGGATAGGAGATGAAACCTACACATACTTTCAGCACCCATGGACTTTGGGAGAGTTTGGACAATTTACACCAACTGTGGATATAACCTTCCGAATCCTTACCACTAATTGTCAAAAACCCTGCAACAACCTCTTCCTAACAAGCAAAAAAAGTGGAAAGTATAGCAAGCCATTTTCTATGCCTATGTTAAATGAACATGCTGGTAGAATCATCTTGTTCCTGTAAACTTGTACTTTGGAGCAAAATTGTCAGAGAATTATTTAATTTCTTACTTTTTCCCCTTACCTAAAACAAATACATCTTAGCATACCTGTGTTTCCTGAGAATTAATAAATTTGTCTTTTTTATTTTGCAACTGAGATATGGCATGATGTATTCTACTGCAGAAGCAAGTGAAGTAACATCATTTTTGTCTTTATTCCCCTTCAAATAGCTGATCTATGTTACTGACATCCATGTCACAGCAATGAGAGAAACATGTGGTGTTGCTCTACCCTTTGAATGTATTGTGCCTGCACAGGTTAAAGAAGCCAAAAGAAAAAGACAAGCAGAGAGCTGTTTCACATAACAAAAGATCCTGATAGATATATTAGCCAAAAATATCTTTTGAATGTATCCCATCTCGTTCTCTAAGATAATATCGTGACTCTGTCATTTGGAAAGATACTATTAAATGGAGCAAAATAGTTAGGCCTATTTCCTTCAGCAATAAAAAGAAAAACAAGTTTCACCTTTTTGAGTACTCTGGGTACTTCAGCATGTGTTATTTTGGGGGATTCTTTGCAACATGTCATTGTGTCCAACAGAAAATTGAGGGGCTGTCATTTTCATCACAAACACATCATTTTATAGAGAACCTGGATGTAACACTCTGCAACAGCATTCTTGTGTATTTGTGTATAACCTGAGAAACCCTTAGTGGCTCGCAAAACCTTAAAGATGACAGTTCAGGAAAATTACCCCTTCCTGATACAGTATATTGAAGGAAAATCTGTGAGAACACTTGGTTTTACAAGCCAAGGATATCTACTAAGACTGTCCTTGAAAGTGAGCAAGTGTCTTTCTATGTTTTAATTTTATTACCCTCTTTTTGGTAATCCCTATCCTATTTCAACATAAGCATGTAAACCAGGAGTGGTGGCAGTAAGCGTGACACTGGGAAGAAAAATTTTTTGCCTTCTCTTTGTCCAGTGAGTTTCATCCTCTCTTTTAAGCAGGTAGCTTGGACAGAGTCATTTATCCATCAGTCCTAGTTCAGCAACTGGGACCACTGGGTGAGTGTGAACAAAGCAGTGTATTCTACACCCTCTGTTATTTCCCATGAACTGTTAACAATGGGCCGTTTGCAGCAGCTGCCCAGGGCATACCCAACCTCTCAGGATGTACGCTGGGTGTGAAAGAAGCCTGTGAGAAAGGAGCTGTGCTAACTCCCCTCTGGGGAGTCATTAGCACTTCACACCCAGCCTGGGAGGTTATGTCTGCTAATGAGCCATCAACAATTCCAAAATTACCTCATGACTCACAGAGTTAGATCACCTCTTGTGGAACTGCCCGCCCTGGGAGAGGTACTGGGCGGTCTTACCTGAACCAGAGGGTATATAATCTTGGGGTTTGGAGACCTCTTGTACCACTTTTTGGATCCAGAGGAGGACCAGAACCTCGACAGGACTGCAACCACCACTCTTGACCAGGCTGCGACCGTCATCTGCCCCAACAGGGTTCTCCCTTCCTTTTAGTTTGGACTCACGGGAACTATGTGGGTCTCAGCACAGGGGCTAATGAACACCATTCTGTTTGTGGCCCAGGGTGCCGGGTTATACGTCTGCGTTTTGTGGGTTAAAAACAAATTTCTCTTTGTATCATTGCATTTATTGTAATATTTTTATTAAATTGTAACTCTGACTTATAATCTCTTTTGTATTGGGTTCATTTCTCCTGCTGCTTTACCTTTAAACCAGAATACCATCTCCACACTGAGTTATTATATTCCCAGAGTTGGATAAGATTTGGATTTTAACATGGCATAAGCAGCTGTGGCTTATGAAGGGTTAAATACTCTCCAAACCCTTAGGTAATTTGTGACTAGACAAAAACCTCATGTTTGTTGAAATGAAACATTATTCTGCAACTTCTCAAAGTCATGGGTGATTTTCTACACTGTCAATCTAAGCCAGGCTTTAATATGATAAAGAGCTCTGAAATGCACTCCTATCACAGGTTGAACACACTATCAAAATCATTTTGATCCACTTCTCCTATCTCATAAACAGCTGGCATTTGGCATGGCTGAGTGGATGGAGACATTTCTGAACTGACTTTAATGACCTCGTAGCACATCTGCAATAGATGAAACTTAGCAGTTAATCATGATTGAAGCTGGCACCTGAAACAAAATTCTCACCTCAGCTCTATGTTATGGTTGCAGCAATATCTTCTACAGATATAATTTGGAAGCATTTCTGCTCTAATCTCAAGGGAGTACTGGCACTATAAAATAATTACTTCGGAATAAATGGATTTACAAATAGTCTGTGCTGTATTTGGGTAGTTCAGGTTCACTGTTCCTATTTGTGTTTTCCTGAGAAGCTCAACTTAAAGCTTTATAGGTGATCTTTCTCCCAGTATTTTTCTTGGATTTTAATTTTAAGAGAGGGTCCTTTTGTTCCTCAGATTCTTTCAAACCCACAGGCTGACTGATACCCAGGCCTTTTTGGTCTATTTCAGCAGCAAAATTCACTGTTCCCCCTGGTGCTGTTATCTCACCAGTTCAAGCTCTAAGTTCAGGACCACTTACTGAGTCTCCTGGACAGACATTGGGTCTGCACAAGGTAAGTCTCAGCAGCTGAAACCATTGCATTAGGATGGCATCACTGCAAAAGGCCAGGGATACAGAGGACTGCTGGTACCCTGTGCCACTTATTCTGTCTTTTCACCTGAAAGACAGACTTTTCTAGGCAATTTTTGTTTTCTAAATGCCTAATAGTTCTTCAAATTATTTTATTTTTAATAACATCTATGCCAAATTCAAAGCATAGGCATAGAAATACACATATACATATTTTCAGAGATTAGGTCTCATAGTTGCTTTACCTGATATTAAACCTGTCATATTGTCAGGTCTTTTATAACATTTCCCATGTGCAGTGGTCCATCTTCAGCTTAGGAAGTAATAGTCTATCCTTACTGCTATGATAACTCTACTAATATAAACTCTACATTGCACAAACTGATGAACGCTTTATAAATGTTCATATCACCTTCTGAATATTACAGACATAAAATCACTTTGTCGTTGTTGGAGAAGTCTCTATCATTCACCATTATCATTTACCACTTTCCAGAAATTTGTTCAGAAATATCCTTTGCAGTTTTAAGACTTGTGATTATCATTATCTCATTTTAGATAACTCAGCTTGTGAATTTGTTTTGGTTCCTTTGCAGACATTTTGAAATATCAGGATCATACTTTGCCTGTAAAGAAACCTTCTCACTTAAACATATTTTCAACTTATTCACTGTGCTGGACTCACATTGCATATTTTTTTGGAAAAGAATGTATGTTGTTTTCACAGTAATTTTAACCTCTTTTTCCTTTTTATTTTTCTGGAAATGTGATATACCCTCAAAGTAGTTTGTGACATTTTGAAAAATACTGACTATTTCATGATGGCATTAAAAATATTTCTCTACTTCAAACAGGGAAAAAAGAATCACAAAAACTAGTTGAGGGATGGAAAAACCTTCACAGTAAAAGGAAGTTAAAATGTCAATCTAATTATTTAAGCAAAGGAAAGAAGGTAACTTGATAAACTATGCTTTCATTGTCAGAAAATACTGGATACCTAAAAGGCTTTTATGTTAATGATGGAACGCATAAGAAAAGCTCCTAGCTGGAAGGAGAAATGAGAGAAATTCATATGGGAGAGAGGTGCATTTTTATTAGTAATACCAAACAACTTTCATAAGGACCAAGGTATTTGCCTCTCAATATCTCCACATCAGACCTGTGTGCCTTGCTAGTTTATTTGTTTGGTTTACCTTTGGTATATACAAATTATGCTTCAATCACATGTTATTGAGCTCAATACAGATTCCCGCAAATCAAAGTTAACAGCCTGTGATAGAACCACCCAAATGGCCACATTTTCTCTTTTTTGTTTACATTATGTGAACAGATGACCATTTGACTTGAACATTTTTCTTTCAGGGAATTCAGACTACACAAAAGCATCATAAATGTAGTCAAGTACCTAAAATGGGAACAAGCTGCAGAAACAAAGTCTGGCATCAGTAGACTCAGACCAGTGGAGCAAGATAAGCAGGAAGAATGGCTTCGTCATTCAGAACTACAAATGGGAAAAGCTTTAATTGTAATTGCCAAGATCAAAGAATTAATAAGTGTCTCACAGCCTTTGGTTCTCATGGCAGTTGGCAGCACAACCTGATAGATGCCATACCCAAGACCATTTGGTCTTAGAGCTGTAGTTTCTTCCTTCAAAGTTAGGCCATATATCCGTGTTGGTTTTTTTTTTTTTATCTGTCATGCAAACACATGAATTTATAAAAAGGAAGCAAAACAAAGGTAATAAAAGAGTTTGCATGCCTTGTTGCCGGGCAGTTTGAAACAGAGCCCTGGGCACTCTGAACCTTTTCAGAATCGTCAGGAATGTGGCAGAAGGACAGAGCAGACCAACCCGTATCTGAACTGTCAATTATACTAGTGACAATTGCTTTTATATTTCATTGATATAATAGTTTGCATTTGCCTCTGTTAGACACTCAGAAAAACAATTGCAATTAAGTTGAGGATACAGATTGTTTCACCATTTGAAGAGAATGAAACTGGAGTAAGATATTACTCAGGTCATACTTTCTGGGAGATCTTGAGTTCTCCATTCCCCTTGTGGAAAACATGTAAATATTTGGTATTTAGGTGCAGGGAAAGGCAAAAAAGGAAGTAAAATTCTGGATATCAGGCTCAAAAAAGCAGCAAACAGGGCAAAAGCTAGATCTCCATACAAAGAAAGGACCAAACACTTCTGAGCAAAAAGTTGAGAGGAAAGTGAAAGAAAAAAACAGACTTTGTGGCTGCAGAAATAGTGAAAGAATGGACAACATATTGCACAAGTTTCCTTTGAAAAAGCCACTTCCTAATCAAAGCAGAAAAAAACTCCATAAAGTGTTTCAAAGGAGACCTCAACACCATCTCAGCTGCCAAAAACTATCAATAGTTTTTCTGCAAGGCAATAAAACAAAGGGACACTTCCCTCTCTAGTATTAACTGATGGAAGAAGTTATCAACCTACTTCTGTTATCAGTCACTAAATTTGTGTAAGTTACAGCAGAGATCCATGTGGTGGATGGAAAGTTTCTTGACTGACGGATGGCATCTTACCGTTTTTATTCAGCTTGCTTTAAAAATACACATGCATATATATACATATACTTACATGTGTGTGTGCGTGTATATATAATGTGTGATGAGTAACAAGATCCAGTTAAAGAACATTACCAGCTGACAAATCAGGTACTCATAAATAGCTTGTTTCAGTACAAAGTTTGCCTGTTCAGAAATACTTACAAGGATTTGAAACTTGATTTCAAGTGTCTGTCAGAGTTTTCCTATGTGACCTTGGGTAAAATGCCAAGACTGGAATTCAGGGGCCTAAACCAAGCCTCTAGTTCGATTTGAGATGTGGAATATCTACACAGGGTTTCACAAATGATGCAGGGCTTAAGAGAGCCGTGTTACTATACTGTGGTTGTGGAAGGCCAGGTAAGAATATCTTAGAGTGCCTAAAATGAAATTAGACACCTGTTTCTATATCTCTCCTCATTTAACTCTGTGCTTCAGCACCGCATTGCTCTGACCTCTACCAATAGTCTCTCATCAACGATGATAGTGCTGTAGGACCCTTTAGGCACACTGACCACTTAGTGCACATGAATTCCTTTATTTTAAAACTTTTTCTCTTTTTGTTTTTCCTTTTTCTTCAAGATGACCTGTATGTCAAAAAACTTGCTGGCATATATACAGAAATGAAAGATTTTATCTACTGACCATTGTTTGTAAGCAAATGTCATAGTAGAGATCAGAGGTTTGTTTCAGTGTCTCCTATTGTCTTATCACCTGTGGTCAGGTCTCATTTGAAAAAAAAAAGAAAAAAGTGAGTGTGGGGAAAAGTTTTAGTGTCAAACTGAAAACCAATCGCTAAAGCCAGACTTTTTTTCCATATTCAAATTAGCAGAGTACTCACAAAAGAATGGTGGGGTGAGGTTTACATTTTATTTATCATGCCATAGATAAAATATTATTCTTTTTCCAGTGCTATGTCTACAATGCCCCCATCTAATTGTAGCAATCTCACAGCAACCCTTCCTCATGAATCACCCTGGAGGAAGATAACATACTATCTGCTGTTCAGCTACTGAAATACAGCTGCAGCCTGCCAGGGAATCCATATGAGCTGTGTCAACAGACTCAGAACAGTCCAGCTAAAAATATTTTATTTTAAGCATAAATGAATAGAGTGTGATAATTCATTTTTCTTGTTGCAACATCTTAGTGAGAACATCCAGGAAAAAAATAAAGCAAGTAAAGAATGCTGGCTGGATAATTAAAGTTCACGCAGAAAGAAATGTGTCAAATTGCAAATGGTAAATGAGAGAGATCTTGTGGAAGACATTCATGCAGAAAGCTTCACTGAGTTCATCAAAGTCATCAGGAGAGCAGGAGCACTTAGCCTTCAGTGAATGTCTGGGCACTTTCAAACCCTGACAGCTCATTCTGGCTGTTCCTATACGCCTCTGCCACATCTAGAGCCAGCTGGAGGTCACACTGATTACTCTCGTACGTTGTGAGGTGTTGGTGAAACCAATGAATTTACCAGTTATGGAAGCCATACTGTGAGGAGGAAGATTCATGAACAAGGAACTTTGAAAGTTAAATGGTCAGAAGTGCAAAAATCAGAAGGAAGCCAAGTCAAAACCTTGTTCTCTATCCAGAAGTAAATCCCAAAATGCCAGTTGGCATTGGGATGCACTGTTCTAGAACTGAAGCTTTGGTGATTATATAGTGGCACAACTCAGCTATTTCAGAGAGTTGTATGTCAACAGGGGTGACCCAAGGCGCAGTTTGTCCTTTATAGTCTGTCAAAAGCAGATCCCTAGCCAAGGAAAATCTGTAAATAAGGGGATAGAACTGTGCCAGGTTGCAACCAATTGCACGGACAACGTGTTTGATTCATGCCAATTTAAAAGAGCAGTGTTTGAAGTCCAAGTTAAAATTACGTACTATTATGACAAATATTTTTATTGCAAAACAGCACTGTCTTCATCATTTTCAGATTTGATTATTCAGATTGTGTGGCTCTCTTTTTTACACAGAAGGCTATAATTTGCTGCTGCTCTCATCCTGCTGAAATTCAGCCCTGCTGTATTCAGTGGGTGTTTGCCTGCCTCTTTGAACACTGGCTTTAGCACAGATGTATGCTGGAACTATTGGCTTGAATCTAGTTTTGTTGACTTATTGTAATTACGCTGGCAATTCTCAAGGGATGCAAGATATTTTCTTCAAGTATGATAAGACTTTTTTCCCAGCAGCCTCCTTTGAGAACATTTACACGGTCTGGAAAGAGGTGATCTGTTCTTAAGAAAGGAAATTATCATTTATCTCTCCTTACAAGGAAAGAAGACATTGTTTTTATGGCTAAAAACACCCTGGAACTCAAAGCAAGCTGTGTCTGACAGTAAACCCCAGTCAAGACATATTAATACCTTTGGCCCTGGTTCAGCAGAGGACTGAAGCAACTTACACATGCAGAGAAAGTCTCCAAGCTGATGCTGAGTTTAGCCCAATATTTGCTTTTCATACAGCTCAGTGGGAGAAGACTTTCTCTGAAAATATAACCTTGCTTGTAGTGCTGAGTATTTCTGAAAAGCCTGAACATTGTGTAAAGGCTGCAAGGAAAGGAGCTCGTGGATGTCAGGTTACTCTTTTGATTCATGGATTAAATAACAAATACAGGGATAATTTCCAGAGGGGTTGAATGGTAGTTTTTCACCAACTTTGTAAGGTATCTCTTGGGTCATCTCTGAAGTTTCTGGATTCCATTATAATCGTCTTCATTGAAATATATTTGTTATTCTCAGGCCTTAGCCTAATGAATTATCCAAATCCTTCTGAATGTCTTTCTCTGCTCCTTACTATTCATACTTTGTTCCCATTTATTATCTTCTGCAGTGAAAATCTAGCTCTCAAATCCCTCCTCAGAATTAATGGTCAAAATCATTTACTATATGCCATACTTAATTTTTCTGTTTACTAACTTTTGGGTTTACACATACAGCAATGGTTTGAATTTCCTAACCTAAAAAACTGCAGATGTGCAGCAAACCTGAAGCTGACACACAGTGAGATGTTGCTATACCTCCTCAGGAATGGTATGGGATCAAATCTGCTTCTGGAGGGTAAAAGTCTGCATTAGATTCTTGTAACAAGTGTGTATTTTCATGCAAGTCAGAGTTTAGAGATCAGGTAACCCTGAATATGCCTGCCGACCTGAATCGTCTTCCACATGTTATTTTCTCAGGCTTGGAAATATGTGCATGATTGATAATAAGAAAATGTTTGAAAATCCCCAGCCCTTTTCTCTTCCAATTTGAAACTGAATTTAAATGGTGATCTGACTGTAAAGTGCTGGAATAGAAATACATGGATAAAAATTCAACATCTTGCTCAGTTGCACTTTTGGTGCGTGACTTTGAGCAAGTCACTTAACCTATGCTTTGCCTCATTTCTCTGCATGGATAATAAAACTGATCTATCTGTAAAACAGGCAAAAAGATTAAAAGTTAAAATGAAGTAATGACAGAGTTAGGTAGACACTCTGCATCTGAGGAGGCCACTGCAGTAAAAAAAGTCACCAGCTTGCAGGAACGTTCTCAGGGCAAGACTTAAGGCCAGCAGGTAACACACCTTAGAAAGGAAATGGCGGAACTCCAGGAATTTCTTGCCATACCTGCAGTACAGATGTTTTCTGACTCAGCCATCCACCTATGTCTGCTCTTGTAACACTCAGACAAGGCTGAAAGATAAAAGATTCAGAAATCTTTCCTGAAAGGGCATTGGGATTCAACAACAGAAGAAAAGTAAAATGAATTCTCAGCTTCTACCAAGGTACATTGAATGTCCAAAGCTCACTCTCAAGAGTACCCTAAGTCTGAAGCATCTCCAAGGGCCAGGTTCTCCATCTCTGTTGAGCAGAATCAAACAGTCTGGAGAGTTTGTGACACAAACTTTGTCATCAAATAGCCTCTAGCTTTCTGTCTGTCAAAGCCACAATAAGACCAGACACACAAAATACTTTCTATTACAATAAAAATCCCCTCTGCTCCTCATACACTGACATTCTCACGACACTTTAAGTGCAATTCCAGTGTGCTTCTTACTTCAAGGACTACCCTCCTATTCTAGGAAGTTACACAAATAAACATGCAGAGTGAGCTGTGAATTAAGACTAAGAGAAGTAAAACACAGTCCTTGGTGCCATTTCACAATCTTCATTCTGGTAAAATGCAGCTGCCACTTTTAGTCACTGCCTTTCCCATAAGTCTGTGTTAAATATTAACACTCAGGTACAGTTTACCTGATCTGGGTCTAAATTACAAAGGCTTGCAGCAAAGTGACCTCAGAAAATGATAGTAAATGAGCTATAAATAGAGGTCATAGAAAAATTCACAAGAAAAACATGTCAGACATTCTCTAGAATAAAACAGAATATTTTTTTCATTCTTTCATTTGAAGTTAGTTCTGCTTTGCACTGGGGAAGTGGGGGTTGGAACTAGCTGACCTACAAAAGTCCTTTCCAAACAAATTATTCTCCACTTTTATGATTTGTAACTTTGCTATTAATTTTTTAAATTAAAGCGGCCTATGTGAGTGAACACAGCTACGAAGTTATTTCACCAGATCAGGCTTAGCTGCCTAATACTACACTTTGTCAAATATAACAATATACAAGTACAGTTGTTGAAAGTTATTCTGTGTTCCTGCTTGCACTATATGTGATATAGCAGATAGAATCACATGAACTCTGTAATGAGATTTGTCTCCATTATTCTTCAGGGTAGTCAGGGGTTTTTGAGCTATTTCTCTCCTGGTATACCTTTTGTTCCTGCAATTTATTACAATTTTATATCATTATTTTGTTTTGTGAATGTTTCATCAAAGAACCTCTCTGTGTGATCTCCTTTTCTCCATATAAAATGCCTGAATGATAGTTAGCTCTTTCTATTCATTTTGGTCTTTACTCCTGCTCTTGATCTTCCTTTCTTTGTTTTACTATATCCCAGTTGTTTGCAAGAAGTTAATAACTTATCTTAAACACCAAAGATTCTCTCTCTAGCAAAATTAAGTCATTTGATATGACATCTTCCAAAACAGAAAATATGGCTAAGTGCCAAAATATCACTGATAAAGAAGGGGGTGGTCGGTATCTGCCTCTTACTTGTGCCTCTAAATTCTGCTCTGAGAGGCTTGGGAGCATTGCAAGGTCAGGTCTGATTGCATGTGTAGAGTGTGCTGAGCATAAGGTCTAGGTAATTCATATTCATAATTTCACTTTTCAAATCCTAAACATACAAATCCTGATTAAAATTGGCAGACTTTCTGCCTCCAACATGCAAAGGAGATTTATTTTTTCTTTACAAGTGTTGGCGCTGTCATTTACTAATGTAAGACTGTGTGTGACGCTTTGTCAGTCATTCTCTTTTACTTGAGGTGCTGGGAGAAAAACAGCTTGATGATGAACAAGTTGTGACCAAACTCTGTGACCTGCAGGTTCATTATGTTGGTGTTAAAGAGTTTTAAAATGCAATGTGGCATCATTAGCTTCTCTTGAAAAATGTAGCCTTTGTACATTTATAGCAAACCTAGCAAAACACTAAAGTTTCACCCATACTGGAGCCTCAAAGGTCTTCTGAAATCCTGTTGTTAATAACAGTATTGCTATTGAACGTTACTATAGTCAGTGGGTAGATAAGAGGAGGCAATACATGTTCCTGGAGACAGCATGAAAGAGCAGGTTAGACTTGGGCATAAAAAAAGGAAAGAAAGAAAAAAAACAAGGAAAGAAATAACTCTTCTTAAACATCTAGTATTGTTCTTATTCCTATAGACAAATGTGCAGGGCCAACTTCCTGGATGGGGAAGCTATGGCTTCTCAAGGATAATCCATGCTCAGGTCACAGCTATCAAGGCTGACATTCAATGTAAGAGGAAGTTGCAAAGTAAATGCGACAGTGACAATGATCACAGCCTTTCCCTTCACCTGCATCTGCACTTTAATTTCCCTGCTGGTGTCACCTTTGCATTATACTGTGATCCTGTAACAGTGGCATGGCTGAAGGAAAACTAATTCCATTTGGCTCCAGTTGAACTGCAAGGACTGGGAAGGTGAAACAAGCCTGACAACCAAGATGCCACCACGAGACCACAGGATTCAAACCCCTATGATTTCCACTCTGTCCCTCAAATCACCACACAAAGTGTTTCAGGCTCCCACGTCCCCCAGAAGGACTATTAACATCATAAACATCAGCATGTTGAGCCACCAGACTGACAGCAGTCTCCCAGCAGAAAAGGAAACCTAATGTATGTTGACATATGACAGGCACAGGGACTGTGGTCCAGCCCTTTGAGGATCACACATGCCATTTTCTCCCTTTCAGAACTGTTGAAACAACAGCCTATCCTTACCCAAAATGGACAAGTTTAAGCCAAATGCTGTCAGCTCCTCTTATTATTGATAATGCTTGACAGGGCTGAGCTTTGTTTGATCTTTTTTTTGTCTTCTTGTGCAAATGGAAATTACACTTTTTTTCCCTAGTGCTTTTTTCCGCTTCACACTGCACATAGCTGGTCTAAATGGGCAAGAGGTACCAGGCAATGCATGAAATACCAGGAACAAATACATGTAGCTAAGACTTTGTAGAATTTCTGGGGTTTTTTTTCTTTCTACTTAAGACAGCCAGCAAACCCCAGAGCAAAATAAAATTCTGTGTGGGCATCCTCAGATCAGACATGAAATACTCATGCTAATATAGCAACCTGCTGCTGGGGTTTGGAGGATTAGTTTATTTATTTATGTACTCATTTATTCTGATATTTTTAATACAGTTAATTAGGTCTACCAAAGACAAAAGCTAACTTGTTTGCCTATAGAAGCCTTATCCTCTATTCTACAAGCAGTTTTGTCATGTTCCTATTACTCTTCGTTAGAATTTAAGCTGTTCTCCTGAGATAGTGGAAGAAAGTTAGCCTGACATGTAGTAAAATGTTTGCAGACAACTAAGCAGTCATGTCCTGGAATAGTTGTCACCAAAAGCAATTTTAGAGGCAAGTGAATGCCTAAAAATAACGTTTTTTAATATATTAAAAAAAATCTTTTTTTTTTGCAGAAGTTGAAATTATCACAGTTGGAAACTACATTATGCCTGAACTCCAGCGCAAGTCTGAAGTTGAGCCAAAGTGAAAGTCTGAGTGCCAAGGTGCTATCAAATACTAGCATGACATGGAAAAAACTTTACAAAATTTCTCATGGCAAATACTGCACTTCTCATGAGATCAGATTGCTATTTTCTCTTTTCTGTGCTAAAGACAACAAGACAAAAACTATCAGAGATGAAGAACCAAAAATAATTTCTTTCCATTGATCAAATTTGTTGTTGCTGCTATCTTTTACCATCAAAACCAAGAGAGGCACTAGGCAAAGACTTGGGAAACATGACTAATTTCTGTTGGTAGTTCTTTGTGTAGTCCTTAAGCAATTTTCATTTAGCCTTGAAGACAGTCAATTGTGATTTCACAGTTTCCACCTAAGGCACTTACATATACATTCATCATCAGAGATGTGAAGAATCTGCCTACTTAGTTTTGTTTCCTCAGACCTAAACTGTTTGGATGATTTGGTAAAGCACTGAACATCTTTAAATGGTGATTTTACTGTATGGTTCCTCTGTCAAATTGGAGTTTCTCTTTCACTCCTAGTATGTCTGATCTCCATAGGTCACAAGTGCTTTAGAACAGTGACTGTCATTTAGTGTGTGCATAGAGCCCAAGGCTGCAGATCCCTGCAGGAGTGGTGGGATATTTCAACTGATAGCAAAGTGAAAATACTAGTAGTAGCAGAGCCATGGTAACAGCTGCAATTTCTGACAGTTACAGAAGAGAGCCAGGATAGATGAGGATGAAGGCCAGTCTCCTTTATTGACTGACTCCAGTAGGATCAGAAAATTTCTTGATAAAGCAACTGTTTGGGTAACCTTGTCCTGGTACCTTTAGTTATAGAGGAAATTAAGGAAGAGAAATAAATGTGGGTTTGGCAGCTGAGGTTATAAAAATGCAACAAAAATTAGAATTGTGCTGGATGGCATCATCCTGTGGAAACTGACAGCTGGGTCTCAGGTCTGGCCATGCTTCTTTCCTATGTCACCTTACATAAGCATTGACATTTCCATCTATCTCAGTTGTTTAAACACACAGCAATAAGCATCAAGGCTGAATGATTGGAGGTCCCCTTTCCAGACCCTGCCTGGTGAAGAGCACAAAAAAGCACGTGATGAACTTTTTGCTCTCTCACTTCAAAGAAGAGACAGCCCTGAGTGTGGATTACTACCAGTAATAGCAACATCAATTGTTTTGTTTGTGGTTGATTAGTTATTTTTTGGTTTGGTTTTTTTTTTTTAATTTTGTAGAATCTAGGGAGAGGTGACTTCAGACTGAAGACATTATGTCTGACAGGCTGTTCATAAAGAGGAACTCCAGGAGGGGAATATGTATCCTCTGTGGGATGCTGACAATGGAAGCACCCTGGATGTGTCTTCAATATGAAAGTCTATAAAAGACAGATCTGGCCAGATATAAAATGTGGGCTCAGCAAGGTTCTTCACATTTTTAGCTCCCTTGCAAAGAAGTAACAGGAAGGAAGAAACAAGTTTCAGGTACAGAAAACCTACCTGGAATTGGAATAAGAACTTTATAGGAGTGGAGCCAAAATTCTTGGATATTAACACCCTGCTGATTTCATGTTCAGTCAATTGCTCTAATAAGCAGTGACCTTCAAATGGTTGCTTATTTTCTCTCCATAAGTGAAGTGTGTAGCTCCCTGCCTCCCTTAACTGTCTGTAAGGTGTTGCAATATTAGTCAAGTTGAAAGAAAATATTTGGAATTGCAACTCTCAGAATTATTCTGACCTTGTATAAACCTGGTTCCTTCGGAATTAGCTGAGTTCCTAAGGATGCCCATAATTTGCAACGTCACTCTTATTTAAAACCCATCTGTCTCATTTATAGGAGAAATGCTGTTGCAAATTCAATGATTGTGTGTCCTATTTTTGTATTATTCAATATTAGAGTCAGCCTAAGAACACAAGTCTGGAAGGAAGTACTCAAGTGATTTTTAAAAAATTTCCTCAGTGGGGAGAACAGACACAGATTCTCTTTTGTCACATAACAGGTTACAATTTTTCACAAACGACTAAGCTGAGGTTCTTAAAAGTGCAAAGTGCCTCACTGTGCTATATACAAAATGCCTACATACTTTGGGGCAGCTGGGTTTAAGTCCCTCAAGCTGTTCCTCACCTATAAAATGAATTAATAACATCTTGCCACTTCAGCAGAGTGATTGTGGAATTGTATCAACTCACTGGTAGCCAGAAGCAGTTCATTACTGCCCTCAGGTGTGAAACCAGCTGCAGGCACAAAGCCACTGCCATAAAAGAGCACAGCTGAAGAAACAATACAGTGTCAGAGACTGACAGTCTGTGGGGGCTGGTGGGTGGGCGGGCACACTGGCAGTGTAGGAGGGGCAGAAGCAGTTGGGGAAACTTGTTAGGGTTTCTTCACTTTCTATGAATACTAGTTTTCTAGGTCAGGATTTGGAGCAGGGTCTATAAAAAGAGAAAAGGAGCAAGTAGTATTAAGGTTCTGAGTGGAGAGAGTGCTAATACTAAGTATGAAGTTCTGGTGTTTAGATCAAAAGCTAAATGGCTCTGCTATCTCTATATTTTTTTCTTTGTCTCTTGGTACAAAATGCCAGCCTGCACTGTGCCTTAGCCAAAAAGAAGTGTCCTAGATACAGGCGAAGCTCTCTGACAGATAGTTTGGTTCCTCTTAGTTTATGCAGGGAAAATGTTTCCTGGCCATTCACAAAAAATAACTGCCTGCCTTGATTTTTCCTATAGTCATCTCAGAAAGGGTTATTTTCTCTTTTCATTTAAAGAAAAAAATAAGCAAAATGGTTCAGGTTCTTATAAAGAGCCTCTATGGCAATTTGAAGCACTCAGAGACAGAATGAAATCTCACTCAGCATAAAAGCTGGTACAAGTAACTTTACATTTTCCCTCTATATACATTTTGCTCCAGGACTGAGCTAATGGTCACTGTGTAGCTTCAAGCTGGAAAGAAGTGCAAAGGAATATCCTTAAGTTAGTGGACATAAAACCACTGAGCACTAAAGGAATTCTTCCTACCTTTGAAGAATAAGATACATGGATATCCTGGCTACCAGCAATCCCTGAAGCAAGTGATATCCTTCCTTTGCCAACTATGGCTATAGCTCCTTTGTTTCATCTACAGCTGATTGAAATGTTGTCTGGATGTCTCTGCTTTAGTCTTATCCTTCAGACAAATTGAAGCTATATGATAGCAACCAGAATGCTGTCACTTGAAGTTTACTGCTTCAGCATGGTAGGGATTGAAGTTCAGAATGCAACTCTTTCGGGTGGGAAAAAAAATCTCTTTTTAACAGTAAAATTACATGTTAATCAGTACGTTTCTCTCTTAAAAAGCAAGCTTGGTATTTTGCCAGCAAACCAGTTGTGTTCACTGGGAATGTTCTAGCGAATGCTTTTGCTGCAGCACAGCACCTGTTCAAGCATCATTTTCATGGAAATCTAGCAATCCAAAAAGCATTTCCATGTTGAGAATGTTTCTTTGCTTCAGTACGAGAACTCAGAATAAAAATTTGGGGACCAATCCCAGAATAAGTAGGAGACTACAGCCTTTCACCTTCCTTTCCCCAAGTTGAAGATGGTAGAGAGGTGTTCTGGCTCTTAAGGCCCAGGAACTCAAACCTGAGGCTCTCATATCTAATAGGAGGGGCCTTTTATTCATGCACTCTCTGTTTTTTATTCAAACACTTATTTCCCTTCCTCTTCTGTCAAAATAGTTGTGAAACACTTTCTTAAAAAGTTCTCCCTCTAGTATGCAACAGGAGGAACACAAACTGATATGCTTTCATGCAAAGTGTTTTTCCCCAGCCAGTCCCTCAAAAAAGCAGTATGTCTGCAACTGTGCCATTTCCCGTGGCAATCAGGTTTGAAGGTAAATCAGTGAGTTTCCATGCCCATTAAAATCTTAAGGGAGGCAAATCTCCATTCTTCATAGAATGGTTTAGATTAGAAAAGACCATTACGGTCTTCGAGTCTAACCCTAAGCCCAGCACTGCGGAGTCTACCACTAAACCATGTCCATAAGTACCACATCTACATGTCTTTTAAATACCTCCAGGTATGGAAAGTCAACCACTTTCTTGGGCAGCCTATTCCAATGCCTGACAACCCTTTCCATGAAGAAAATTTTACCTAATATCCAATCTAAGCCTCCACTGGTGCAACTTGAGGCCATTTCTTCTCATCCTGTCACTTGCTACCTGGGAGAAGAGACCCATCCCTGTACCTGACTCCTCCTTTCAGGCACTTGTAAAGAGCTAATGGTCTTCCCTGATTCTCCTTTTCTCCAAGCTAAACACTTCCAGGTCCCTGAATTGCCCTCATAAGTCTTGCTCCAGCTTCTTTCCCAGCTCTCTTGCCCTTCTCTGGACTTCCTCCAGCACCTTGCTGTCTTGTAATGAGGAGCCAGAACTGAACACAGGATTTGAGGTGTGGCCTCACCAGTGGCAAGTAGAGGGGGATGATTACTTCCCTAGTACAAAAAATCATTTTTTTCCTGCGGTGAAAGGCTTCTCTAGTCAGTGCTGGGATAAAACCAAGCCTCAGTGGTGCTAGAAAAAGAATATGCTTTTTTTCTCCATCTGTGAAGCACGTAAAAATGAAAGAGGAGAGACTTGCATCCAGTCAAATTCAAACACTGCCACATCACTTGTGAAAGAACTGTTGGACCATTACCTAGGTTTCACCAGAAAGAAAGCAAAGATACCGATCCTAAACTTACCATTTCACTAAATAGCATTGGTGAAACTTTAATATTTGACTGTTTATGAGATTTGCCTCGTGAAAATTTTTGGAAGATGTCTTGTATATGCTCTAACGTGGCCTCCAGAAAATGCTAGTCCTGTATGCATGTCTGCTGTTTGAGGCCATTTCTCTTCAAGCCTTACACTAAACCGTAAACTATCTCCATGCCTCAAATGAATCAGCGTATTTTTGTAGCCTTCATTCATAGAGAACCATAGAACTTTTCCTCCTGTGGTAATGGAAGAGTCTCCAGTCCTTGCTTAATTTTTGTGTACCGTGAAGTGAGCCTGCAGTTGCAGCTCCTATACAGTTCACTGTTAATTGTTTCAAGAACCCACTAAAATAGTTATTGTGGATTTGATCAGAGAGTCCTTCCCAGCAGCAAGTAGTGAAAAAACACAATAATTCCTATTTATTTTTTCCCTCAGCTATGCATTCAGTCCTTCCTTTCTGGGAGAGATAATGATGCCAATTCATTCATTTCCAAGAAATTATGGTTATTCAGTGAGCCGAGATGGGGTTTTAAGCCTGATTAGATAATCCACTAATAAGCAGGAGATTTGTAATACTGTCACTCACCAGTAAGTGGGCCAGTTGCTGTACCTGCATTGGCACTTCATCAAAAGGAAATTCTGTTTGCAGAAGAGAAAGGTTTTGAATAGATGATGCCTTTTTTGATGACATTACATGGCCTGTGTGTGTCAGAAAGATGGAATAAAACCTGGGCCCCAGGCTGAGAATCTGTTCAGCTCCGATAAAGTGGCTACTGACCTTTAGTCAAGAGGGAGTAAAGTTGTTCGTAGTCTACCCTAGCAGCAAAAGATGGGTCTCTGGCTGTTCTCCAGCCCAGGGTGTACATGTGGTCATAAACAGCAGCCTGCCTCTTTCAGCTAAGTGAGGTGCAAATCTCAGGATGGGAGACAGTAAACAAATCCCTATTATAGACCCATTCCACAGCAGCACTTCATGATGTCTCTATAGTCCATCAGCAGATATCTCCCATGGATGAAAGAAGGGACAAATGGTTTCTCTGGGAAAAAGTGTTTTTATTGGAGTGCTCTAGTTGTTGCATTGTAGGTAACTCAAACTTAAGGAGTCTCTCAGAAGACAAAAGTATCTGTATAGTTCAGAGTCTTACATTACATAATGCTGAGAAATTATAAGTCAAACATGGAATGCAGAAGTCTTCAGAGAGGCTTTATAGCAGAAAAACCTGAACCATTTCTCATCAACATAAGATTGTATCACATGGAAGGTCAATATCAATTACTATTAATTCATTCAGGGGATAAAAATTAAAAATACAGCTAATTTATTTTACCCATGGATAAAACCTAAACCCAGCTGATAGTGCAGAGAATTTTGTCATTGACTTGAAAAGGAGTGTAATGCCAAGCATTTTAAATATACATACAAGCTCATTTAAGCAAATAAAGCAATTATTTATCATTCATATTCAGAGAATAAACTTGCCAGTTAGCTCTCTGTAATATTTGTTGCTATTATACTTATGCATAATTTATTGCCAAATTTGTTTACATGTGCTGTGTTTGAAAATGAAACAGCATGAGAGCAAAAACATTATAGTTTGCCTGCTAAAGAAAAGAACAGAATGTGGGGAGGCTTTTTTATTCCTGCTGTATTAAAAGTGATAAGTTAAATACAGGGACTAAAGTGCCTTTCCAGACTTACATAATAAATATAACATTCATCAATCCTCCTAGCTAAATATTGATCATTAACTCACACATTAAAGACCAGTCTGTGCTCACTTACTCCATAGGAAGGAGTCTGTAGGTGGAAGGAGTAGTTTCTGAAGTTTGTGCAATATCTCTCTTGCAACTGCTTTCTCGTGCTGATAGACCAAAAGACCAGAGGGACAGAAATTCCCCTCAAATGCTTTCTTCTTAATAGGTGATAAGACGTTCCCAAGGAGATGGAGTAATGCATAGATATGTCCTTGCTGTGAAGGTTTCAGGTGTCCTTCAGGCCAGCATAGAGAATGGCTGTTGGATGGGATGATGAAGGAGCCCAGGGCACACCCAGTACTTTCCTTCCCAGCCTAGCACCATGTCAGTCCCTCCCGGCACATGCCAGGTCTTCATCTGTAGTGTCATCAGCACAGCTCTGGCAGCGCCATCAAGTGAACAGCTTTGTGGAAGCAGAGATTCCCTCCCTGTGGCTCCTGATTTTTCAGAGTGAAGTGGTTCTGTCAGCTCCACCAGACATCTCATTGAGAGGGCCCAGCAGGAAGACTGCACTTTTGGATCCAAAGTTCTCCCAGGCAAAGAAAACTTTACTATTAAAAACTGCTTTCATGTCTTTCTCTAGGTACTATAACCAAATAATATACAAGTGTACTGAGTTTTTCAGCTTTGCAGAACCAAAGAGGGAGAAGTGTTCAGAGCAGCGTGTTAGCTTCTTCTGTAAACTGAGCATGGAAGAAAATCAGTGCCTGTTATGTGGTGATCACACGCAAATCTGTACACCCCAGGAGGCATGGATGGGGGCACGACCAGAGAATTCAGAGAAAACTTTGTCTTTCATTGAGGTCAATAAATGTTTCTTACAGGCAATGGAAATCAACTTGCAAAGAAACAAGTCCCTTGAAACAAAATTTCCCCTTCGGCAACTACAACCTAGCACACGCTGCCTTTTTCATAGATGGGCTTAAAGAAGTAACACCAGAAAGGAAGCTGAGCAGAAGCACTGATGGCCAAAACACAGAGTTTTCCCCATGTGTTGTCCCATCAGTGAAGTGGAGGCTGTACTTCTCTCAGAATGGTGCTGTACTCTTTAATTAGGTAATGTCAGAATAGTGCTTTGATCATATAAACACAATATAAATGCTAAGTGCCTAATTCCTTACATCCAGCACTGCAGTGGAAGGCCACAGGGTATCCCTCTTATCTCCTGTGCAGGCATCCAGCCTAAACTAGTTCTGACATCCCTGCATGAGTATTCAGGTCCAGTTACTCAACCCTTGAAACACAGCCCATTTCTCTGGCTGTCAGTCCTCCTGCCCATCTGTCTGCATGGCCCCATGGCCCCTTGAAGCATCCTGTATTCATATTAGGAGCTCACAAGTGCCAAGAGGAGGGAGAGGTGAGTGTGCACAGCCAACAGTGCTTTTCCTTCGAGGAGATCACTTTGTAAGGTGACACAGACTTTCCCAGATATATTAGCTGTGGCTGGCAGTCTTTCTGTACCACCCAAGAGGCACTTTCCAGCAGAAATACGTTGCCATGGTCATGTCTTCTCTGAGAATTAGGGCAAAGCCTCTTTTATTAGTCATAAAATCTGCAGCGTTAAGGGCCCACTTTGCAATTTAACTGGTCTCATTTCTGTTTGAGCAAACAGGTAGAACAGCCTTTTCAATTATGTCACTGCAATGCCCACATAAACAGCCACTGCTGCCTAAGTGGGAGAGATTCGGATAACAGCTGAACCATCTGAAAGCTCCTTTGATGGACTGGACTTCAAGGATTGTCAGACAAAATTAAATACACCAAATTTTAGATTTATTGTGTAATGTTGTTTCAGCACAAGAAAATAATCCATGCAGGCATGACATGGATTTCCACCTTCCTCCATCAGTTCCACAACACCGCGGTTTTGAGGCTGCTGTCGCCCTTGAGCTTAACAGGCAATCTGTGCCTCAAGCAGCAAAAAAAGTCCCTGGATCAGTGCCCAAAGATAAGGCAGCCAGGGGCCATTGTGTTAATGGTAGAGCTGAAGAAAACTGTAGATGAAATAAACCCAGATATGGAGCCAAATAGTTGCTTTCTCTGCAGTCCTTAAACCAGAGCTGGCTCCAGTGAGCAGAGGTAGCAGCATGCACCAGTTGAATGTTTCTGGCCTGATTGTTGTTTGTTTTCATGTTCCTCCTTCCCCTGGATCCAAGGAAGGCCAAAAGAAGGATGCCCAGAAGCTGAGAGGGAAGTTGGCCAGTAAGGTGTGATCCAAGCTGGATGAAGGAAGCACTGGGGATCAGCAGAAATTAGTGCAGATGGTTTGCAGTATTTATTTCCTAATCAAGATGCTGGAATGTTAAAACTGGGAAAACATTCACAGTTCAACTATTGCTAATAAGAATAACCAGCACCACAAAAACATGGCCATCAGCATGAGATGCAACTGCCAGCTCAGATAATTCCCTCATGCCACCTCTGATCCTCAGCAATTGTTTTATGAGTTTGGAGAACTGGGCATGGAGCGACTCTTGCAAATATGTTTGGTTTTTTTCAATCTAGCATTTTTGCCAAAAAAACCTAGACAATCTGATGCAAAATATTTTAATAAGTAGTAGGAAAAAAACAAGATGACTGTGATTTTAGGAATGGCTTCCAGCCATTCAAGAGGTCCATATGGCTCCGACAGACAGAGTACTGGCCCCCACCAGCCTGTGTCAGTGTGGAAAGGAAATGCCATGGAGATCCCAAGCATTGCTGAGTCCTCATGAACTGGATCTGTTTTCCTGAGTCTGGGCCTAAACAAGAGTGAAATGAGGCCTAATAATCTTTCTGGAACCATAAATCTGTTTTATTCTAATTTTCTGTTGAGAAAAGCAATAAAATGTATCCCAATGGTTTAAAATAGATAAACCACATCTCACTGGCGCAAAATCATTATAGCGCCTGACCATAAATTCTTGCACCAGTCTAAGCTGTTTAATGAACTTGAATACTTAAATTTAATATTGGCTCAGCTTAATCTCAGGTGATATTAATCACTAATTAATACTTTTTGGGGGTTTTGTTCATGCAGAAAGTACCACAGCTCTAATTACCACTTGTTTGATAATGTGCCTTTATCTCTATTTTAATAGAGCTATCAGTTTATTTAGATGCAAACATCTAAGGGTTTTACATCCCCAACAGCAATTGCTCTCTTAAATACTTTAGGTGATACAGTTACTTTAAAGCAATAAGCAGTGCAAGGGAGCTAGCATGAAATTACATTATATCTCCAGAGCTTTGAAGTTATATAAGAACTCTTGGCTTATCCTGTTAATTAGGGGAATGTGTTTGCTGTGTGTTTTTGAAGTTATTAATTATTTTTAATAGTTTAAAATTCTTTAAATATCATGTCTGTATACTATTTCTATTATTAATTCAATCCAGAGGTGTGTGGTATTTTATGCATTCCTATCTTAACCAAGCAATGAGTGAAATTTAAGAAGGAGATTCAGTTAATCAGATGTCACCCCAAGTTCCAACACTGTAAGTATATATATATACAATTTTAATATATATGCATGTATGTATGTATGTATGTATGTATGTATATACTAGCTGTACTCAAGAAGCATGAAAAAAAATTAACATTTTATGCCACAGATTTGCAAAACAAAACCAAGCAATTTCCCAGGGTTAGACTTATTTTTTTAAAATACTATTTTTTCCAGCCCACATTATTATTAATTTGTAAGTGTCCCTATAATATATAACATAGCACTAATTAGAAATTTCCAAATATTAAAGGGCAAATCCCTCTATTTATAATTTCTGAAGCTGGATGGAGGATAGTAAAATCCACACTTAGGTAAAGTTTATTCTTGTATTTAAAGGACTAGGAGACAGCTTTCTCTCTTACTTTCCATGATTTCTGACAAAAAATTAACTGTTGAATCTTTTAAACTACCTACAGAATGAATAATTTATATAGATATATATATAAATTATTAATATGCAAGACCTATAGTATTTAGTCATTTACCCCTCCCTTTCTCAGTGTAAGTAGGTCAGGTGCGAAAATACTTTGCTTCACAAAGGTGTCTGGAAATCAACTTATTAACATTCATTAGGCACTGGTAATGAAATGTAAGTGTGGAGTACAAAGAATTACTATTCTCCTTCTTTACATTCATCCATTCATCAGACTAAACTGGATTAATCAGATTGGAAAGGGTAATAAAATATTACAACTTGTTCTTATCTCTCTGCTTTCTCTTATTGGTTATAAATGAGTACACTGGAATGCTACCTGCTGCTGTGAGGCACCAACATTTGAGGCACTCTGAGTTACCTCCTCATTTCAAGGCAGAAAATGGTTATGGAAAGATCTTATTTTCTCACTGAGCTCCACTGCTGGGCAGGAAAAGAAAGGGAACAACTGTAAACCAGAGTCATTTCAGAGTTTCTTCCTTTTTCTTTTTTTTTTCCCCTGTGAAATCAGTGGCTGTGGAATTTTGAAGTTCTCTCCTAATCACTTCAGCCACACACCAGACAAGTAAAACCTACATCCGAACTTGCGGTTTTCTGTGCAGGAGGGTGGGCACCATCATTCACCCTGCTTTGGTGTGGCTGCTGGGCAGCACTGCGCTGACACTTCTGTGACCTGCAACTTTCCTCTCTCACCTTGAGGGGGGACATCACCTTGACGAATGTGTTGTGAAACTGTGGTTCGATCCTGCTTCTCACCTCTGCCTTCAGGTTCAGAGGAAGATGACACTGCACCCAGAAATTAATTTGATCTTTAAGAATACCTGAAGAGAGCTGGGTGTCATATGAAATCTGAATTAATTTTTTTGATTTGACACATCTCTGCTCAAAAGAGCCCACTCACAGCAGTGAGAGCTTTCTCTCTGCCTTGACATTTGGTGCTATGTGGTTGTGTTTTTACACACACACTGTTTTTATCACCTGTCTAAAGTGATTCCCAACCAGCTTTTCAGTTTTGTGAAAAGGCTTTTCCACATATCTTTTTTTCATTACATCATGCTGAAACACTTTAGATGGGTTTTAGTCATAGTTCCCTTCATTTCTGTCAAAGATAAGCACAGAGTAGCATTCTTTTCCAGCTGTTTTCAACAAACCCTTTAACTGACAAGAGGACAGTGGCATGTGAAGGCCCACAGAGCGCATCCAAAGAGCTAAGTGTACCTCCAGGATCCCAGAAACTCAGTGGAGACAGACAAATATCTTCAAGGTGGATGCAGAAGACCACAGTCTATGCAGTACCCAGAGGCAGCAAACAGTCTGCATTCATCCAGAGAAGAAAAATCTTTCGCACAGATGAGTCTATCTTAGATCATGGTATTTTTAGAACCAGGTTTTCTTCCTTCACATGCTGTAAAAAAAAACATTAAGTTTAGAATTTCCTTGAGGCCTACAACTTTATAAGCATTTCCCTAACTGCTTTCTCTCTCCATTTTATATATATAGTGAGGAAAATTAAGTAAAATCCTCATTCTTACATTCTCCCTCCATGAATATTTCCTTGAGGTTTATTTTTTTTTATAATGCTAGTGTTCCTATCTTCTGTCAGGTAACTCAGGAGACATCTGGCCACACCTTAGGGCTCTCCAGATCTATGCTACTGCCTTAATTTCTGCATCCCATGCTCTTTGTCTTTTCATCACAATCCTCTCACGAAAGAGAAACTCTGCCAGTCACAGGCCTTCACAGAAAGCTGACTGATTCCTTCCTAAGCACCACTGACTTTCACTGAGCCCATAGCTCTTGTACTTTGAGCAGACCATAAACTTTGTTTTTTTAAAATGTCTGGTCCTCCCCTTCCCTTTTCTTTTAACACCTCACAGCAGGCATGAAACTCTATGAGATGGTCAGCAGGAGCACTGAGTTCATGAAAGTAAAAAGAAAGGAGTAACAACTCAAGTCTTCTATCTGGAATGGAATCCCCTGAAGATGCAAAAAAGCAATATTCACTTTTAGCATGGAGGATTTTTTCACCTTCACATACCCTTCATGCTTCCCAGAGCCCTGTTTTGTTACAAGAATCATTGAGGTCAGGTGTTTCCTTTGGTCTGTGCCTAAACTGAGATCCAAAAGTCTTGAATTAAGCGTTCTGAGTAAAAGCTATAACTTCAGCCAGCCAGGTTTAAGTGAGATGAACTGAGCAAATCTTGTTCTCGGAAAAGATAAATACATTTTCTATCCACAACAAGTCAGTAATTTCATTCATTTCCATGACACCTTGCAAATACATTTGTGAAGTCACAAAGGAAAAACTCATATTCACCCCAATCCAAAAAACAAAAGAAACAAAAAAGTAGGTCAAAACCTGATTTTTTATCGCCTTTTCAGGAGTGAGAAATTCATCTTTAAGAAAAGTTTTCCTTACAACTTCAAAATACAAAATCTTCAAAACTGTTAAGGAAATATTTTGTTTCAAAGATCTTTCAAATAAGAACTCATTTGAAGATTTGAAATCCTGGCAATGAAGAATTTTGTTTCGTAAACATCTTGCTCACAAATTAGATCGACTATAGAAGACACCAGAGTTAATAGTTTAACCAACACATTCCTAAGGCCAAAAGACTGCCATAGTCATTAAAATTTGCAGTGCACAGTGGAAGTTAAAGAAACACTATTCCTCTTCCTGATGTAGAAAATTTTTGCTACTGAGTTCAAGTCAGCTTTTCTTCAGGGAGTGTGGTCATCAGGAAAACATGCCAGCGTGAATGTAGAACTGGAACAAAACTAATATTAATCCTTCCCAGTCTCCTATTTCTTCATTTGTCTGCTCATTTCTGTGTGCGAGCTCTCCTGTATTGTTTTTTGAAACAGTGTTTTCCAATTCTAAAGAAAACAGACTAGGGGCTAAGTGTTGGACCATTGTCTCTCATGAACTTTTTCATCTGTATATTGTGCCCTCTAGAAACTGAGCCTTGGAAGTCCCAGAAATTGATTTTTGTTTTTGTCTGTGTAATATGTGTTGCATCCTATTATAGTAACAAAGGACACACATTTGCTTTTATCTGCACTATAGAGTCGAAACACCACTGTTCATTGTCATGAGCAGCGTCAGCAGTCGTCTCCTGCCAATTCTCCTCCTCCAGATTCATATTCATTTCTTGGGTCTAATTAAAGACCCATGGTACAAAGAAGCTTAGGGCTGCTTTACATTCAAGCTTCTCTGCTTTTGACTGATAGTACACCTTTTGTGTGTAACATTCTAGGTCTGTGTAGAAATGTCTTATAATAACAGATTGCTTTTGTACTTGCTGGCTACTGTCCATTTAATTTTCATTATACATTTCATTGTACACTTCAGAGACAATTTGCTAAAGGTTTGCAACACCCCAGATTTACAGTGGGATTTGGAAGCTCCAGGGATGGATGGGAAAAACCTGGTATCTCCCATCAAATTATCCTACTGTTGCCGTAAAAGTCTGTAAAAAAAGACTCCGAGCCAAGTTTTGTAGGAGATAAGATAATGGGCAGGCACTTTAATGAGCAACCTTCCTCATCCAGGAATACATAGACGCGTGCGCATGCAAGCTCTAAGTTCTATAGCTTTTATAATATAACCTATCTAATCACTACTGTCCACATGTCCAGTTCCACCTCAGTCCCTTCCCAGTTCCCACCCCTGTTGAATTGGGGCTGAGGTCGTTGGGACCCTCTGTCTTCATCCACCTCCTCTTCTTCAGCACACAAAGGTTCTTTGGATGTTCTCCAGGGCTTCGGGTCACACTGCTCCATGTTTATGTTCTCTCTGATATTCTTTAATCTGGTACCTTGAGAAAGAGACTACATAGCTGGCAGATCTTAGCTGCCTGTTCTGGAGCAGGGTTAGAGATAGGAGGACTTTATACTATAAGCTGCTAAATGTTAATTCACTAAAATCTACAGCATTACATTTACTGTGTTCCTAAAATCTACAAAATATGAAAATTGAAAAATCAAAAAAAACCCTTCGGCATCACTACAGTAACATTAAAGAAGCTGTAGAGCCTGAGTAAATGAAACTAATGTGAAAGATAATTCAACCCTTTCCTTCTTAGCAGTTCTCTTCTTCTTTTTCTCTCTATATTCCACAAGAGAATTCCAAAGAGTAGAATTACATTGTGTCAGAGCTTGGATAATAGGTATGACAGTCATGCATGAAGACCCACTTGGGTTCTTTGCAGGTATGTAATGTTCTGGTGATTCAGGTAAAGCCTTCTTGGGATGTTTCTGTCTTGATCACCTTGAAGACCTGATTGTGGTCAAGGTAGCCTAGAAATTTGTTATTGTCTTTCAGTTCTGCATTGGCCACGGGCATCAGAAATAGCCCTGACCATAGTGCTGGAGTGTTACAGGTTTAACACCTGTTCCTCAGAGATGTTTGGTCCTCTTGGAACTATATCTTAAAATGTCAGTGCAGTGGAGAAGGGAATGCATATCTATTGCTTAAGATTTTAATTTTTGATTTAATCATTCACTCGGTGAGCCCCACCTTGCACAAGTAGAATCTAACTCTGAGATAACAAGGGAAAAGGGAAAAGGGTTTTAGTCTTTGAAAGGAAAATAGCATTTCTTTGTAAAATGTGGGTGAAGATAACAAACACTGCATTCAACTCCATTTCTCCAGTATCATGAAACCAGTAAGAAGTTGTGGCAATTGCAAAGGACTGATAAAATGCTTTGTTAGGGTTGAGAGTAGGAAAGAAAGTTTTCAGGAAAGAGAGCATGTGTTTGGATTTCAACTGCTCCAGTTTTCATTCTGGCATCTCAGTTTAACCTGCTGATGAATGTGTGAGTTTGTGTTAAGACAGTAGACTGCAATCTGAACAGCTGAAGCACAGGTGTAAATTGCCTTCTGCTGGATCTGTCAAAATAATAGCAAACTCCAATATGGGATAAGACAATAAGCTCTTTCACCCTATTTCCAAGTTTCAAAAGAGTATTTGTTTCATGTTAAGCCTCTTGCAGAATAAGCCAAAGAATAGGTCCTCAGACATTCTGCTTAATGTGTTTGCAGTCCTGGAGAAAATTAAGAAAAAAAGATTTTTTTTAAACTATGTTGCATTATTGTGGTAACTATATTGATAAAGACAGACCTCTAAGGCCTATAAGGCAAAGCAGAGGTGAGGTCTAATCAAAAAGCCACAGACATTACACCTCTTTCTAGGGATAGCAACTTACGATATTGCACAGCAACAGGGGCCCATTTTCCCAGTACAGTGCCGAGAATAGTATTAGTCCATTTGATATATCAAGAGTAGGCAATACTATGTCTCTGGACCATATGTACTTCTCTGAAACTTTGTGTTGGGTGCTTAAATAAAGAGCATTATCCTGGCACTGGAAAGCAGAGCATCCATGCACTACCAGCAACTGCATGTATAAGTGTAGTGACTTCATATCATATCTGGGGAACATACTTGTGCTTCACCTTTTTTTTTTTTAAAGCTGATTAAAGAGTTGAAAGGAAATACTTCTCTTTAGGAAAGGGTAGATTTATTCCCACAGCAACTTTTACACCAGATTAAGCCCACTTTGTATTTTTCAGTGGATTAGCCCTAAAATCTCTCATTCCAAGAAGAGTATTTCATCCAGGCAGTCTTTTCTGTATGGGCCTAGACATCAGTGTGAAGGATTTTAAGCTTTTAAACCTTAAAGATTAAATTATTTTAGTTTCAAAGGTTTCAGATTATCCTCTTATTTCAGTTAGGAAAACATTAAGTATTATTTTATGGGGATTCTTCTCTGAAAGAACTGCCACCAGTGCCACTGGGTTCCTCAGAGGCCAACAGTGTCTGCTCATTAATTTTGTTGATAAGTGTTAAATACATGGTTGACTTTGAAGCAAGAATCTTAAAACAACCAAGACAATCATTTCTTGCTCATAATAATGTCAGCTTGACTATAAAACCACTTGATTTATTAAGATTTCTGTTTTGTAGCTGAATTTATAAAATAGCACACTCAGTGCCTGCTGTCCATACTGTAAATAATGCAGAGTATAATCACTATGATAAGAAAACCCTTTTCATGCCCAAATGTCATATTTTCCACTAATTTATGTTTTGGTACCTCTCGTGACTTATCTCACCAGTAAGTTACAAGCCAGGCAAGTTACTCCAGAAGATTTGGAAAGATTTCATTAATTTTTCTAACAGAAGTAAATGTCTCCACAGTGACCCTTAATTTCGACCAGTAGCCCACACTGTTGGGAACCCATCTACAAGGTGACTGTAAAGTGCAGACTAAACTTTGTTGTGGTTATTACTTTGTGCCCTCAGAAACTCAGATTCAGCTCCTTTGTCATAGGTTTCCCACTAAAGCGGGATTTGGAACTAATCTCACTGCCTTCCAGAAGAGTGTTCAGCACTGGAATATTGATTCTTTTACTCTCATTTTTGGAGCTAAGACTTTTTTAAGTATTTTATACCAAGTGGAACAAATTCTAATGATTTAATATTCACTAAGGGAGTGAGGCACTTTAGTCTAATACCTGCTTTGCTCTGCTGAAAGGAAGGAAGACTTCAGCACAAAATCTCTGCTTTGTAAACCTTTAATTACTTCAGATAAAGCAGAAGAACTTTTGAGTAGGAGGGCCTAGGCACACTCCAAGATAATTTTCCCACCTAAGTATTATGCTAGGAAGTGCCTGGCCCTCACAGAAAATGGCAAAATGAGTGTCTTGTTCCTTCAGCACTGTGAATGGGAAAGGAAAAGACACTCGTTGCCAGCTCATGAGTTCAGTATTTGCCCAGAAGAAAATTGTTCAGTTAAGAATGGTAAAGTGTCATTGTGGCTGAATCCAAAATCTTGTTCTTATCTATTTTTCAAATCCCTATATCTAGAGACTGTAAGCAGACATAAGGAGAGAAAGAAGGGAGTTAGGATATGGCACCATAGCCTTGGATCTTGCTGTGTGGGAAGTTGACTTTGGAAAACTTAAGGCAGTGGCAGAGATGTCCAGAATGCACCACAACCCTTCAGCTGGCCAGTGATCTTCTTGAAGGTTTCCAGTGTACCATAAACAAACTAAATATATTCCCAACCTGTTTTAATATTAAATGAAGACAAGTTACAAAAGCAAAGACTGCTGTTGAAAGCAAGAAAATGCAACCAAAGACATGCAATGTAGGTTAAAGCTGCTTTTACCAATGACATGGCAAAAGCCTTTTGGACTCCTTTAGCTTATGGTGATGCTCATAACAGCATCTCATCTCCAGTAAGGAAGACATATAGGTGTAAAACATTCTTGGAGAGGAGAATAAGTCACTAAAATTATGCACAGAAGGTGCATATAAAAAAGTATGGGGAGAGGAACCCTACAAATAAAAGTGGTCTACTCTCAAAAGACACATTTCTAAAGCAATTGTCCAAATGCTTTTTGTCCCCTTGAGAAGGAATGAATTTTGTCTGCTCAGATTTCAGAAAATAAATACAATACAAACCATATTTACTTTGACAAGTTGAAGATTACAAGCATCAAGGGCCCTGCCTCTGAGCTGTGTTTTCACAAAGCTTGACATTTTTTAAGTTTCAAGCAAGCACTGATAAAGAACTGAAGTGGAAGCTATGAAATCTCAGGTGAATGGGAATGGAAAACTAGGTGGATTTCAACCAGCTCTATACACCATCTCTTCAGTTCCTGGCAAGAGAGGAGTCTGAGAAGATAAGCATTTAGCTTGCAGTTTCAACAGTATTAAAGTGGTACAAAAGTCTGAGGACTGTAAAGCTGTTCACAAATTGATTTTTTTCCTGTCATTTTCATGTTCATCAAAATGAAAACAAAGCATTACTTGGAGCTTGAAAGAGATATACTAAAAATAAAAGAACTTTGCTGAGAAATGTCATGTTGATGTGTTGTAGTGTGGAGCTTTTTGTTGTCTCCAAAGTCCCCTTCCATAGTTCATCAAGCCTGAGTTGTTCCAATAGTGCACCAATTTTGAACAAACTAAAATACCAGCGGAAAGGAGACACTTCAACTTTGTAATCTTGTTCAAATGCTGTAACTTAAAACATTAGAAAAAAGAATCAAATCCCAAAATATTTTCTATAGGAAGTTTTAAATCTCTTATCTCCATGCTCCTAGAAGACAAAACTCAGAGTTCATACTCTTGTTTAATTTTATCAACTAGATTCAGCCTCTTCTTGCATGTTTTTGAAATTAAAGCCTTTATATTCATATTGGAAAAAGATTCTACTAGTGCATGATTTTTTTTTTTTTACAATATTTCTTCACCTCAGCACTTGATAAAAGCTTTGTAATGATGTCCATACAGAAAGCATGACCAGAATACTATAATAAGTAGGATACCCTGTTGGGTTGTTAAGGATCTCAGTTCAAATTCCTTCTCTGCATGATCGTGTCTTGGGGCTTGAACCTCGATTTTTATCCTTTAAGCAGTGCAAGTTAGCTTGCAGGCTATTTCAAAC
This sequence comes from Pithys albifrons albifrons, assembly GCF_047495875.1. Classification (NCBI taxonomy): domain Eukaryota; kingdom Metazoa; phylum Chordata; class Aves; order Passeriformes; family Thamnophilidae; genus Pithys; species Pithys albifrons. Next base: position 13,341,458 of record NC_092465.1, on the reverse strand, counting down.
ATCATGCTTTTTTTCTGTATGGAACAAAAGGATTATTTATCCAGGAAAATCTCAGATAACTGTACCCACGTGTTCTTGATTATGGTTCCTTGCAGTTTGACTGTGCTACTGCACTGAATGACAGAAATAGTGTTACCCAGCCTGGCCTGGATCCTCACGCAGTTACCAGATGAGAGGAGCAGAAACTTCAATAGCTGTTTTCCTTCAGCTTTCTCTTTACTGCAGCACATAGTAATTTACAATGCAAAGCACGAAAAGTGATGTTATAGGTACTATGTATCTAAATTATTTTCTCAGCCTAGTTTTCAGCATCAGCTTGTATGACCTCCAGTTTTTGGTATGTTCGTGCTCCCCTTAATTGTCCTGTGATTTCAACTACCAGCAGAGAAGGCAGAGTGAAGTCTTACCTCTCTCCCTCCTGCCTGAGTACTTGCTTTCTGTAAGTAGGTAGGTAAATAGTCACAGGTGTACTTCTTTCCAAAGTCAGGCTTTCTGCAGAAACCCCAAGAGCAGAGCCCACCTCATTCCTACAGTTTAGCTGCTTTTGCATTTTTTGGGTGATTCTTGTTTTCTTGAATCATTCTTCCTTTCCTTAGAGTAGAAGTGAGAAGTTTAAAGAAGGAAAGATTATTTTCATCTGCTGGCAATAAACCCCTTCAGTCAAGTTAATTATAACAGTTGTACCAACCTGTGGAATAAATCAAACAAACATGAAAGAGAAGAACATGCAGCCAAGATAAAAAAGGAATGAGAAGATGCACTTGTCTTCAGCCACTCATGTGCTTTGATTTGCCATTCTTCTCAGGCATTTTAAGTTTTCTAAGCAGCTGTTCTCACATATTCTGACAGCCCTGCTAATTCTACCAACTTGGTGAGTTCTGTTTGAAACCTTGGGCACCGAGGTAAGCAGACCTGAGTACCCACAACTTCTTTAAAAAGTATTCAGTTGTTAGTTTAACTGTATAATAGATACGCACATGTAACCATGTTTATTTATTAATGCACCCTATATACATAAACATGTGCACATGTATGCATGTGAACACACACAAATATATAAGTTTAGTTTCTTCAAAGATGCTGAATCTATAAATGTAAGTATGGTCCTTGTCCAAAGTACAGAGAAAAAGACACAATTTATCCTGAGTAAAAAATAAATGTATTCTCATGACATGGAAATAGAAAATTCAGTCATTTTTTTGTAAGAGTTTGTACCATCTGCTACTTCCAAAATATAGAATGTATTAGAACAAAGCAAAGATTTGTTACTTGTGTGACAGTAGTTCTAGCTACACAAAATAGACATTTCTATCTCAGAAGTTACCTTGGTGCCACAGCTGAGTTCAGACAACAGCCAACTGGTATGTTTTCATGTACAGAATCAAAGAAATCCTACAGGTATGTGAAAAAAGCATAATTTTTATATCAATTACCTAAACTATCCTTCTCAGCACTAAGGCTTTCAACAATAAAACTCTCAACATAAAAACATCAAGCCCCAGCAAGAGTCAGTGGGAGTAAACACAAGTACCAGGTACTGCCTTGTCTTCTGGTGTCTTATCATAGTTGCATCAAATATTCCGGTGAAATGGCACAAGGCTGTTGTCTCAAGATTCTCCACTGTTTAGTTCATTTTAAGTTCCTAAATTACATTATATTCTGCTCCTATAAGAACAGAGCAATATCACAGTGCATGATGTCTCATATGGGAATAAATCCCATCTTGCTATGAGATATATATTGAAGCAAAGGGCAAGAAAGGGTTACAGTGATGGTAGAAGCATCCAGGTAGCTGGGGAGAGGAGGGACTGGAGATCCACAAGGTGATCAAATATGAGAGGGCTGTCTGACAGCTTTATCTGTCCACAAAGCAGATGATGGTTTCTGAAAAAGCATGATTGGTTTACTTTGTAGTCAAGGAAAAATTAGTATAATTAATGCAGTTCAGAGTACATTTATCCATAGATGTCCGATTAAAAAAAAATCTTGTTTGCCTCTGCAGATTGTGATGACCAATTCTCTGCAGAGACAAAAGGCATCCTAACATGACTAGGTCATTTATGGGCACATACTCCTGGTCAGATGAACCTGCTTGTGTTTTGCTGATGTTATAAAATGCACAATGCACATGCACATCTTCCACTCCATATTTTGGCAGGCTGTATCCATTCAGATTCACAATCAGCCGTATAAGCACCTGTTCTGTTCATATCTGAAATATTTAAGCTGTAATTAAAGTTAAATATTTTACATTTGCAGCAGTGATGATTTGAGGCCCCTGGTGCTAAAAACAAGAATGGGAGAAGGAAACCTGTCTACTCTTCAATGTTTTCTACTCTCACACTGTATTATCTCTCTCATCATTTTGGTAAGCACTTTTCCAGCTTGTATTGTGAGCACAACACTTATTTACTCATAGAGCTGCAGGGAATAGATATCCCCCTGGATAATGCTTTTAGATGAAAAATAATTTAAATCTATCTGACAAGAGGGAAAGAAAGATTATTTGTGGTTTTGCTGGCCAGGATGCGGTGATCTCTTCTTCTGGTGTATAGAAAGAAAAAATAAATACGGCATGTCCTGTAAATTTCATTTCATACTAAATTTAAACTCTTCTTGCAAAAAATGTGTACAAAAAGAATGGAATGAGAATTTTAATAAATTGAGTGGTCCAAAGGAAATAATATAGTAATGTTTAATTAATATCTGTAATGCTTTAGAGTCAACACAATTCCTTTTTTTTCCCTTTGCTGTGAGAAGATAGGACTTTTTTACCACAACTTGCTCCGGACTCCTGTATCAGTAAACAGCAGCAGAGAAATGTATCTGCTGAAAGAAAGCTCAGCATTATGCAAAGAGTGATAAACTTCTCAGAAGGTGTTTACAAATGCATTCAGTGAAACAGAATTTTAATGAATTGTGCCACATAATCTTGCAGTTAATGAGCTGTAAAAGCCTTTGTCAATTATAGTGACTCAAAACTAACTCTTTTGGATTCCAGATCAATAATAGAACTCCTTTTGCACATTTTTATTTTTTTAAAGGCAAATTAGGATCTAGGAAAAAACAGAAGGTATCTCTGTCATATTCAGCATCTCAGAAATGTCCCTCATTATTATAACAGAGCTATCTCTACTCTTGTTATTTGTAAAATCATCTCTCAGCTGCAATAAAAGAACGAAACCTTCTGAGATCAAATAGCTCCAGTATTGTAAAGTGCCAGTGGCAAAACCAGAAAAGACTAACGACTTCAATAATAACTAGGGATTTTTTTTCCATAAGTTACATTAAATTCAATTGTGGTGCATAATTTCTTAGAAAACAAAAATTATCCTGCTTTGCGTTTGCTATCCACCATAATTACTCAGATGTTAGAAAGTGGACACCTAAAATCCTCTGAAAGTCTGGTTAATCTGTTTGCATCTTATTTTAAGTGAAGGATCTGCATACATTGCTTTTTTCAGGTGAGGTCACTATGCCTGCCTAGGAGCATGACATTATAACAAATCAGAACTGCCACAGTTCCAAGGGACAATATAATATTGTGCCCAAATAATTCCTGTGACTCTCTATCCAGCTAGTAAAATATTCTTTTAGAAAACAAAGGTTTGGCTCAATATTTTAATGTCTTCAAAATCTAAAGGAGATGAGACCAGCATTTATCACAGAAAAATATGGAAGACAGTTTCATTGCCTCTGATCTCCAATTTATTATGCGACTTTTTCCCAGTATGATTCTACTTTTTCCTTCTCTAAAGATTTTTTTCCCTTATTCATGCCTCAGTGTGGAGGATCCATTAACAGAGGAACCACATAAAAAGTAATTTCAAGGAAAAGCCTTATAAAATGTGAAAAATTAAAGCTGTGTTCAGATCCCATTAAGAAAAGAAATTGCCTTGAGGCATCCACTAAATATGTGAAATCCATTTCTGCTGAAGGGCTTCAGAGTTTATTCCTCTCTTATAAATGCAATTTCACAGCACAAGTTTAACGTTTAAACAAAGTGAAGCAGGATCTTTTCCCAGTTAGCGCCTCTTTTCCTTGATTGCTGCCAGGTCACCAAGTGCAAATTTACATGAGAATCCAAGATTAAATAAATCTCAAGCAAGAGGCTTTAAGGGCATTTCTACTTGGGCAGACTGTAAACTAGGAAATACTCTCAGTGTGGAGGGTTTACCATTGTTATTACTAGTTTTTATTTTGCTAGGCTTTATGCAGAAAGCTAGAGAAGGTCGTGGGGTTAACATCTCCTTTTCTTTAGTGGATAGTTTAAGCTTCCTGATAGTCCCACTCCCCCTGACGTTCTGTTTCTGGTGCTGGAACACATATTGCTGGGTCACATATTTCTAGCTCAGTGCCCTTGTTCATCTTCAGCTCCACAACCCCACACACAAGATGAAAGGAGCAGAAAGGAGCAAAAGAGAGAGCAGCCACCAAGGAGGATGTTTTGTCCCTGCTGAAATCCACCACTGGAGATGTGCCATCTGCCATGCACTGGTGGGCCCCTAGCCCAGCTCAGAGGGGCTGTGAAGAGATAGCAGCCCTTCAGCCTTGTTGCTGGAGAGAAGCTGTTTATCCAGACAGCAATGCACTATCTACTTAGGCTCCTTGATTGAAACCTCTTGCTTTCTTCAATAACTGTGAACCACATGCTGGTGCCACCTCCTGGATGCAAATCCTTGCCAACATAAGCCTATGAACCAAGCTCTTTTAAGCAGACTCAAAACAATATGGTAATGACCCTGCATTGCCTTCAGAACATTAGTCCATAAAAATCCAGTGTACCTTGGGACAGAAGAGCAGGTGAGAAATCACAGTTTTCTCTTTTTCCAGACATGAGATGCTGCTGTCTGTTGAGGAAATATACGTTGTCCCCTCCTCAGCTGCAGTTTACTATCCAGAATCTGAGGGTCTTTCTCCTTGCCCAAAGCAATGTTGCATGGTCACCCACCCACAGCTGCTACCCAGGACAACAGGCCCACTCTGGTGGTAAATGCCAGAGCTGTTTTAATTTTTGTCTGTTCTGCAGAATGAAAGATACCTCCAGTGCTGCAAAAGACTTCAGTGGTGAGAACTAACAAGCAGTCTGAATGTGCTCCAAAAATCATGAGTGGGAATGCGATTAGCTGAGTTGGTTAAAATTTGGTTGTAATAATGCCAAGGTTCAATCCCCTATGTGGGCCATTGACTTAAGAGTTGGACTCGATGATCCTTGTGGGTCCCTTCCAGCTCAGAATAGTCTGTGATTATCTGGGTCTGTACCAGAATACCCAGAGAGGAAGAGATGTGGGGTTTCCCCGTGTAGTTTTCTTGCTTCATTGTAATTTCAAGGTAATATCTGGTGAGGAGAAAGAGCAGATTATTGGGAAGACTCTTCAAATGTAACAAGCAACATGACTTCAAGCTTAATGAAAATTCAAAATATTTCTAATCCACCTAAGATACGTGAAAGAGTCTCCTACCCTCCAGCATATTTATTATTGGCTGCTATTTCTCAAATGGAAATAAATGCTGACATTTAAGCCCATTGACACAAAGCCTGTCCTTCAGGAGCTGAATGCCAACCCAACCCTCCCACCCTCCATCCCAGAGTTTATGGTAATGTAAACTAGTTGTTGCAAGGCCTAGATCACAACTGTTCCCTCTTACCATCCTGCTTCCAATGCTAACATCCAAAAGATACACTTCCTTTCACTTTAAAGTAAACTGGGAAGGAGGGGGGACTTTTTTATTTTTCTAGATATAATGGTATGGTTTTTATAAAATGAGTGGGTTAGTTCTGTAAATAGATCAGAGTGAAAACTGTTAATGCAATGTCACCAAATCAAAGCACTGAGCAACAACAAATTATCAGAATTATCAACTGTCCTTATAACTCCTTAGCAATATAGCAATATGTATGCTTGGTTAATATTGTCCCTGTTCATAGCTTCTGAATAGTTAATTATCATGTGCTTTCTATATAATTTTTCAATTTCCTTCTTGCTGAAACTACTGGGCTTTTTCTGACAGTCCTTTGGTTTCTGAATTTCACATGTGTTTCTTGGGTCTGAATATTTTATAATGTACAGGAAAATTATATACCTATATTCTTAAAGTGTCTGCTGAGCATTTACTTTTTGCTTAAGCTGTTTCTCAGTTCCTTCACTCTTCTACTTAACAGAAAATGCCAGTAATTGTTATGCATATTTTCTATTAAAAGAAAAATTTCAAGGTCTCAATAACACATCTAAAAATATAGCACAGCTCTGTAAAATTACTACAGACTTATCTCACTATAACTGACTGCTTGATCCATGTTTTGGTTAGATGAGTAAATATACTCATTGGGTTTTCTGTATAAAATGACTTCTAAGCCAATAATGGAGGTACATTTTAATTAAGCCAAAGTAAAATATATCTGAGAGAGACCCACATTTTTACATCGGTTACAGATGAGCAATCCTATCAAAGGATATTGAATTCCACTGATGCTGCAGAGCAAAGGTTCTTCCCCTGCAATTATACTTTAGAAATTATGTTTGTTGAAAAATCTAAACTGAGAGCTGGCACAACACCTGAAACAGCTTCAATAGAAGACTTGAATGCTCTAGTGTTTAAGGTAGTAACCTCGGACTTGAGGTTTCCAGCTTCAAGTCTTTATTTCCTCATTAGTTTCTACTGTGTGATCTTCAATGAATCATTTAATGCCAGTCTCTTTGAGGTGTTGCAGAATTTAACACCTGCTATTTTCAGGGTAAGTTAAGATGTGAAAGACATAAGACATTGTCTCTCCATGCCTCAGTTGCCCTGCTGTGAAATAGAAGAGTTGCAGGGATAAGAGCCTTGTCTGCTCAGGTATTACAGTCATGAAAGCTGATGCACGTTTCATTTACATTCTGCTCTCACTTTACTGAAATATATGTAGCCATTTAATACTTGGTAGAGCTTCTTAGGACTTTGAGAATTTCCAAAATTGTATTTCTTTAATGTTTTCTATTCTGCCTTTCAATGAAGCATTAACTAGAGCAGCAAATACCTTGCTTTTTGATCAAATGGATTAATTTCTCTCTTCTGTTGCAGAGATTGAAATGGTTGAGGTGGACTGATACTTGTAGCCCTTTACCTGGAAAGATTTCCTAACAGTGTTAGGTGGTAATGGTCACTGTTCTTCATGACTTTAAGTATTCATTTTTTTAAAATCCTTCTCTCTTCGCTCTCTTACTGTCCTTTATCTTTTATGGGTTTTGTCTTTGTAGAATTGTCTCTCTTTTTTGCACTTTTGCCTCCTCTGCTTCTTCCACCACCCAACTCTCCTTGGGTATTAGATATGGACACAAGAAATTTGGACTAGAATAGACGGTACAATTGCTGCAAACAAATGAAGCTGGCTAAGACTTTTGCTGGTAGCCTGAAGAAAATCCCACATATGGATTTTTTGTTAGTTTTTGACACTGAATAGAGTAAAAATGCATAGGAGCAGTCTCTTTTGCATAATCAGATCAGCCTCCTCTCTTTCGTAACTGCTCTTGCTGTGCTGTCATCCCCACCCTCACCCCCACTCTATGCCCTCACCTCCTTGTTGATCTTCTCTTGCAGATCCTCTCCTTTATGTGAGCATCCCTCTCTCATGGCCTTTCTCAGGCAACATTATGCACAGTGGACTCCTCCTGTCATCCCTTCCTACTCAGTAAAATCACACCACACTCCTCTTGACAGCCTTCACTGTCAGGTTTAGTTGTCTTGCCAATAAAACAAGACATCTCCAAATTGAATCCTTCCTGGCAGCACTCCCTTTAAGGATAATAATTAGGGACCTGCACTTCAGAGACAAAATCAGTGAATTAAAGGAACAAAGCTTTGGCCAGCCTGCTGTACGAGGGAATGCACCTGTGCTTCCATCTCATAGAAAACAAACTGAGAATAGCTCCTCTTTATAAAGTAGTCACATCTAAATTAATATTAGCAGTAAAAAATAAATAATAACAATATAGTCATAGTAATAAAGCAACTATATATATAGATAGAATCAATGACATTAAGCCATTGTTGTAACTATAGACTGGGTTTGTTTCCCTGGCCTGCAACACTGACAGAAGGCAGGAAAGAAAATGAGTTGTGGCTACCCCTCAGTTTATTACGCCTTCACTGCTTCTGTGTCCTCTTGGGACATGTATTTTTTAGCCCTGATGAGAAAGTCCCTTGGACACTCTTCACAACTTTTTTTTTTTAATCTCCTTAATATGTCTTTCAGATGGCATGTAACAAGCATGTCTCAGCACAGGGTCAACATTGTTAGTGGCATCTGATAGAAAATGTAGTTTCACTTGTAAGAGATAAGACACTTGCTACTTTGGAAGTCAACTTGCTCACACAAAAATAAGACTAACATGAATTTGAGCATTTAAAAGGAAAAACGCTCCAAATGGTGCAGTACAAAATGGAAGAACATTTTATCCATCTGTGCCAGAAAGTTCATGTACCCAAGGGGACCTATAACAGATAATCATTAATTGGTGAAAGTCTGGGAGAAACGTTTGCAGTTGCAGAAGCTGTTTGCTGGGAAGATGGCTGATTTGCATACGCACATTGCTTAAACACTTTGTAAATTACATTAATTAGTTATTTTATTATTTAAATTACCTTTAATTATTCTTGCATACCACCACTTTGGGTGCATCATCCTATGTGTTTGTACTAGAAAGCATCCATCAGTTGAATAGGAACAAAAGTAAAGGAAGAAAAGCAGGACATTTCTCTTCCACTTTCATCTTCTCTTTTCTAGCCTGATAGCTTAAAAAAACCTTTTCCTCATTTTCTTTCAGAACTCCTAATGTTACTTGTCTCAATGTTACCAAGTTGATTATGATTATTACTCTTTATGAGCTAGAAATTGTCTCAGCCTGGGTGAACTTTCTGATGTCTTTAAATATACCCTTTAATTTCACAGTTTTACTGTTTTACAGATATCTTTGTAGTTGTCAAAATTCAGCTGTGTGATACCGCACCCACAAATAGCAAGGCACTACAGAACATATAAGTAAAACTGTGAAAAGGGAAAGATGGAATGAAAGTTGTTCTCCAGTTTAGAGGTGAAAAAATTAAAAGAGATCAACAACATCCAGTAATTTCACTGCAACACTCACAAAAAAAATAATTCCCGGTCTCCGAAATGCCAAGACTAAATAATTATACAATGCCTATCATGGTGAGGTTGGGCTCACTAAGGATTTCTAGATGGTACTGTGCTCCACCAACAATAGATTTCCAAACACAAAAATCAGTAATATTTTTATTGTGCTAAGGTAGCAAAGATTTAAAAGTATACAGAAACTAGAGACAAAGTAATAATTCCCCAGCTATGTTGCTGCCATATTAAGGGCAGTGTAAGCTCTCTACAATTAATTACTTTTACCATCATTATTTTCTATTTAAAACTCATCTTTGACACTGAGTGTCATTTTGAAACTCACAGCCATGTACACAACTTAATCCGTCATATTCTTCTCCTCTTGCTTGCCTAAGTCTCGTTTTAAAAGTTCTTTGTCTTCTGGTTCTTCCTTCCTTAGGAAGAGATTATGAACTCCTTACTATCTCTCTGTAAATACTGTGCTTCACTGTCTTCTTGCCCTGCACCATATTTTGGGATGATCATATCTTCTAAAACAAATTAAGCTACCATTCTGTGCCACACTTATCAGACATATGGAAACAACCTAGATTTCACTGAGACAGCATTTGTCATAGGTCTTTATCCAATGTCTCCATCTACATGTGACCTGAATGCCAAATATCTAGAGATCGATCAATCAACACACATAACAGCCAAAAAATAAAAATTGCACATACATCCCCAGATTCCAGGAGGCTCCCACTGTCCCCTTCTCACATGTAGAACTTTTCATACCTGTCCTTATGGACCGTTGACCTGTGAGAATCCAGAAAGGGTGACAACTTTATTTGACATAGCTGCTTTCTTCCCTCTCCTCTGCCACAGAAAGCTGCTTCTCTCTATGTTCAAAGTCTTTCCTCGCTTATCCCTTTCCTACCTAGTCTCTCCTTCCCTTCCAAAATGTATTTTCCAGCTTCCAAACAGCCCCAAATGCTAGTGCTCAATAGCTGCTTCTTCAGTGATGACACCAGTACTTTCATGCTTCCTCTCAGTCAGCGTCTCAAGCTTTGAAGCTGCTCTCTGAAAATATCCCCAAATCCACATACTGGTTCTCCTTCAGTTCTTGCCTTGTGCACAAAACACAAGAAAGTTCTATAAACAAAACCAAGTATTCAAATCCCTGTAGTCCTGCTCCTTGCTGTTATACTGTCATCTATCACACCCAGTAATTACACTTTATAAACAGGTTTTCAAATAAAGAGATGTTTGCAGCCTGACTCCATTTCCGTGAAAGTCACTGGTAGAGATTTGCCTCATTCTCTAGATTAGTAAATACAATTCTTCATGGGATTTTCAGAGAGAAAATTCCTACTCCTAAAACTTTCAGGAATATATGCTACTACAAATTATCGTTATACGTATGAGCACCCTCACATATGCAAAAACTCTGTTATACCATGGGGCATATATTGCCTCACACTAAAAGACAGTTTCAGTCCCAAAAGACTTCAGTCCTTACTCTTCCATCCCAAAATACTTCAGTCCTTACCCTTCCATCCCAAAATGTTATTGCCTGAAGGTTCTCACCAGCTCTAGCGATGATCTTCCATTCCGCACACCCCTGCAAACCCTCACTGGGGCTACCTGAAGAAGCAGAATCTGTTAGAATCCAGGTTCAACAGCCTCAGACCTATAATTTGCTGGGTTT